>NW_026946678.1:825438-884314 GCF_900007245.1 Priceomyces carsonii | reverse complement strand
AAGGTCCTCCCAAAATGGCCCAGAAACCAGCTTTTGAATATATCCGTCCATCACACCATCAGAGTGAACGAATCATTCCTTCTTTTTATTCCAAGATTGTTCGAGTCTATCCTTTATGAGTGTTCGATATCATTATTATTGTCAAAATGCTTACTTGACCTCATTCAGCATTCGGAAATGCGCCAATATTTATTACTGAGTTTCCAATCGCTTGTCGTGTGTGCAACTTCCACCTTGAATGAGGTCAATATAGATTAACCAATAAATCAGATCTAATAACTTTACGAGGTATTTTCGTGCATGAGTAAATTGCCAAGATCAAAATTGGAGTCTACATTTGCATCAACAAAGGCATCTAATGGAATGCGCTCGAAACGTTAGAAATGTCAAAAAAAAAAATTCATAGTGGTTTCAATTGAAACCATTCTCTCGCAAAATATGTCTAATACAAGGCAAATACTCTTTGTTTTTTTAACTCGCTGGAATCCTTATTAAAGTTTGTTCCTCTTAGAATATGTCTGTTTCATACACCAATTGGCGTGAGCATGTTGGGAGCCTTTTAATTTAGCCGCATCCAATTATAATAGTCGCTAATATTAAGGCGTGAAAGCTTGGCATAGCGAAACTGTCACTGAATAATCGGTGGCTCAAAGTTCTGACACTTCCTTATACATTCACTTTAACGAGATGGAAAGGATGGAAATGATGGAAAGGTTTAGCTCAGTTTTCAGCACTACATTTTATCAAGCCATCATCTTTGCTTCGTGATTTGCTTTTGAACCTACCTTCGCAATATATTTCGCTTATAAGAAAGATCTTATTAAGCTTATACAAAAGTGGAAATCAATGCATGTGGTAAAAGGCAAAATTATCAGTTTAATCTTCGCGCATAATGATGCGGCTTTTATTGCAACACGCATTGCTGAATGCAGACAAAAAAAGTGGTACAGGGGATTCCGCTGAGCTGTAGAGCAGCTCACAACTACAAAAGTCACAACTAGCGCGCCCTGTGATCCTTGGCCATGTTATTTGGAAATGCCAACAATCAAAAGCGTAGTACCTGCTCGTGAATCACAAGAAAATAATTGCTAAGAGATACACCTGTCGTGCCAACAATTATGCTTTTCACGTAATGAGGTTTGATCAAAGCTTAATGGCTATTATTCTTCTATCCTGCAAGTTCCGAAGTGCATAACTATTGTCCGAAATCGGTTAGTGATGCGTATAACTGTACATGTGTATTCCAAATAATGTTGCCTATAAAGATGATCCTGTGCTGCTTCGATTCCAACTTTTGATGCTGTATCGTAAAATGTCTGAGGAAAAGGATCAACAGATTTCGAACGAAGTCGCAGAACCCGCTATCTCTCATAACAGTGACATCGAGGAGGGTGAAAAAGTTCCATCCCTTTCGGAGAAGGCAGTTCAAGAGTCTGACGGTGATTCAAATGAGCTACAGGTACTCAATTCCCAGGTTTCAACTGAGTTCGAAAAGTCTAGAGGCGTAAGACGAATTGAAAATGTCAGAACCATGATGTACACTGCTAAAAACGGTAGGTTAGTCATCGTTTCTTTTTGTACGTGTCTTTTGGTTATCGCTTGGGTTTACTCATTGGATGCCTCAACCACTTATAATTATGCTATCCCTGCTGCCTCTAGTTTCAGCAGACATTCGATGATTTCTACTGTCAACATTGCAAGCCTGATCATTGGGTCGGTTGTGCAGCCTTTCCAAGCCAAGTTCTCCGATATCACCTCTAGACCACTTTGTTTTGCACTCTCTTTAGCCTTTTACACATTGGGTACTATCGTCGCTGCTTCGTCTTCGACTATAAGCGCCTATGTGGTCGGTTCTGTATTAACAGCTGTGGGTTCTAACGGTATTTCCTTTTTAAGAGACGTCATTGTTGCAGATTTGACCGTCTTGAAATGGAGAGGTGTTGTTAATGCTCTTATGACCTCTCCTTATATTATAAACGTCTGGTTTTCGGGTTTAATTGTTGAAGCTATTTTGAAGCGCAACTGGAGATGGGGTTATGGTATGTTTGCTATCATTATGCCCGTGGTCGTACTTCCAGCTGTTGGAGTTTTATATTACTTCGAGCGTCAAGCTCAAAAAATCGTACCTAAAGTTGTGAAACCCAAGAAGACTTTCTGGCAAATAGTCTGGACGTCTGCAATTGAAATAGATGCCTTCGGATTGGTACTCATGGGTTTCGGCTGGTCTTTATTTTTGTTACCGTTCTCTTTGTACGACTATGCTGAGAATGGCTGGAAGAACCCAAGTATGATCGCTATGCTTGTCGTTGGACCTGTATTGTTGATCATCTATGCTGCCTATGAGATATTTTGGGCTCCATTTCCCTCCATGCCAAGAAGAATTGTCTTCAACAAGACCTTCATTACGGCTGTTCTCATCAATATTATCTATTTGTTGGCAGATGGAATTAGATCACAATACTTATCTACTATCTTGTATGTTGCGAAAGACTGGTCCGACAAAAATTGGACTTACTTCAATAATACTTTGACTGTATCTTTATGTTTCTTTGGTGTTGTTGCCGGCATACATTTCAGAATTGCTCATCGTTACAAGTGGTTGAATACCATGGGTATATTCTTTAGACTCATCGCTTACTGCATTCCCCTCAGAGCACAAGGAACTATGGCGGACACTGGATCTTTCGTCATGTGTCAGGTGTTGATGGGTGTCGGTTCCGCATACAATTCTGTTGGTACTGTCATCTCTTCCCAGGCATCTGTTCCTCACCAAGACATGTCGTTGGTCATGGCATTGTTACTTCTTTGGTCTACAGTTGGTAGTGCAATAGGATATGCTATCTCTGCACCTATCTGGTCTTCAAAAATACCAAACTACATGAGAGAATTTATTCCAAAAACGTACACAGATGAGGAAGTTTATGCTTATTATACTGATATGAGCTCCGTGAGAGCGTTACCCTTCAACAGTGAGGTTAGGCAAGGCACAATCAAGGCAATGGCATATGTTGCTCCGTACTTCTTTGCTCCTCCAATTGCGTTGGAATTCATCAATATTTTCTTGAGTTTCATGCAGACCAATTATTACTTGGGCGACACACATAACGCTGTCGAAGATCAACATGGAAAAGACCCAACCAACCCCGACAAGGAGAAAAAGGAGATTCCAAAGACGACTAAAGAAAAGATTCTTTACTTGTTCAGCTAGAATGTTGCATTTTAAATTACTTACTTTTGTTAATAGTTAACCAAGGTTTTAGCTCTAATGAAATAGCTTTCACTTTGCCAAATTGTAGTCTATTAACCGCCGTATGTTGAAGTAGATTGTCCACTTTAACGAAATATTTATCTCAGGCTCAACTCTTAGTGGATGCTGCTACTGCCTTAATACATTTCCAAAAGGGCCAACGACCCTGAGTCTACATGTGCTAAATTTCAATTATATTCGAGTTTGCGCTCTGAAGCACATAACTAATTAGTATTGTGGATTATCAGTACGTCGCTTAGCCTTATATAGTATAATTATATAGCTCTTATTGGTGGTGTAAATATACATTAAAAGATAAATTGCAGAGTCTAGCAACTCAACGTCTCGAACCCTTGTGTCTTCAGATTCCATCTATGCTTTTTCTCAAGACAATGATTGCGAAGTTTAAGGCACACTTTAACGGCCCTGTTGGAGTGCTGCAACGAAAGAAGGACAGTTATCTTGCGATTATAGCTCATCATGTAGAGGGTACATCGAGGTTCCACCGTCAAAATATTTCGTAGGACAGTCTAACCACCAAATTTTGACCGAGTGCGATTGTATGGAGGTGGTGAGCATCTCCGTCGCCGTTATAGTTTCATTTGACCACAATTCAGTGAAGTTATAAGACTTAGCAGCATTCGTTCTATCATCAACAAAAATATCACTGAAGAGTAAAACGGTATTATTCACCGTATCACCACTGTTGAATAAGGTAACTACAAAAGACCCATCTCCCATTGTATTTGTAAACAAGTGAAGAAATCCCCCATCAACTGTCTTCTTCCAAACACGAGATGCCGGAACAGAATCGTCTTGATTGATTGCAATTATAGCTCTATTTGTAACAATAGCTAAGTCCTCCTTGCTCATATGAGCCACATCATTACCTAAGACCAAAGGACTTTTGAGAATTGCCCACAAAGTAAAATGAGCTTTGTACTCGTCGGTGGACATGCCACCATTTCCAACTTCCAAGCTGTCTAAATCATTCCATCCCAGAAATTTGCTGGCTCTTTGGCCCAATGGTATAGCCTTCTCTAAGATATTAGTCATCGAACACATTTGCCCTTGCATAGCTGGACAATTATACGTTTCGCATGGGCACCTATCGTCGTAGCGATCGAAATTGTCATAAATGTCTCCACTGATACGCCATGAATTTGCAAGGGTGGAACCCCAGTCCCAAACCTGATCCTCGCCCCATTGACACAAAGAATAGAATATTGGCCTTCCTGTGTTGATGAGAGCCTTAGACATGACATCGTATCTCTGATAGCTAATTTGAGGCGTTCCACTATTGCCTTCATTGAAGCAATTATCATACTTTAAGTAGTCAATCTCCCAGTCATGAGCGAAAGTTTCAGCGTCTATTTGCTCATAGTGCAACGATCCAGGGTATCCAGCGCATGTGTATCTTCCAGCTGAAGAATACATACCAAACTTAAAGCCAAGACGGTGAATTTGGTTAGAAAGGTTACGTATACCATTTGGAAATTTTCCTGGGTCTGCTAAAAGTTTATGTGTGGTTGGATCTCGCTCTTTCAATGCGTAACAATCGTCCATAACAATATACTCGTATCCATAGTCTAAAAGGCCAAGCTCCTTCATCTTCTGGGCAGTGCCCAAAATAACCGTTTCGTTGATATCACATCCAAATTTGTTCCATGAATTCCATCCCATTTGCGGCTTCTTTCCCAAGCCATTTTCAAAGGCAGAAATCAAACGAATCAAGCAAATAAGGGTTACTAAAATCATTTATGCTTTATGAATTGAGCCGTCGATGAGAATTATTCGAGAGAAGCTGGCACCTTTAAATATAGCATCCAGCATCGCAAAAAGTATCGGGAAAATGCAAAACACGCCGTGAGAAAAGGGATATCTCTCTTAACACCAAGGTTGTAAATCTAATGAAATGGAAATTCCATTGACTCAAGCTTGCTTGAGTTTATATGATTTAAACTTCATCAATGAAACCAAGTACGTGGTACTAATGAGCACACCTTCTTTAGCTTGACATGAGTGAGAATTGGGCATTCTAACAATTTTTTTTATAAAAAGAGGCGGGGTGATAGTATGCACCTTCCATAAATCAGTGGGGAAAGTGGAGTTGTATATGGAGATACTGAGAGTACTGTTAACGAAATCTATATGAGCACAAAAATAAAATTAGTATAGATTTATAGTGCGCCGCACAACGTTTTTGAAGAATGTAGTCAGTCTTGTTTGAAGAATCTATAGTATCTAAAATAAACCCTCTCCTCACCTCATGGTATGGCTTGCCAAATCTGGTCCATGCTACGCTTGATAACTGGCTTGTGAATTTATTGTATTATAGCTCCTAATATATATTACTGACTAAAAGGTCGATTGTTGCATCCCACCAGTTTTTGCAGCAATAGTTAGCAAAACTGTAAAAGGTGCATCTATTAACTAAGCTTTCTCATTTTGAGGATGGGGTGCATTAATTTACAGATGAGAGGTTTGCTATTGAAAATGCAGAAGAATATGCATGGAAAGGTCGGAAATGATAGTGTACTGGAAATGTATAAATCAGATTCTTGTGCACCTTTATCGCCGGCAAATCCCATCAATACTCAGGAGACAGTTGGATGTGGAACACGATGGTGGTTATTTGTTTCCATTCCTATCAAGGATTCAGCTGCTAGATATTATTCCTTATCAATGGCAATCTTCTCGTTGATATCGGAAAACTCACAAACAATTAGGTAATCAGAAGGCAATAACTAAGTATGGCCAAACATTTTGCAGCTAATTCAATTATTCATCTTCACCAATCATGTAGGAACTTCTACACGAGGCAAGGGGTTTTCACAAAGGAACGACCGACACCAACGGTTCATTATTCAAAATAATCATGGAATGAAGTCCATTATTAGGACGGCATCTTGCTTAATTTTTGTAGCCGGCAAATTATTATATACAGCGTGTGCATGAGCAATATGTGATAATGGTATGTATTAACTTAGTCTTCTATAAAATCTAATCAGGTTGAGTTTTAGTGGGTTCCGACGAAGACGAGATCAGACGGAAAATATTTTCTGCTTTGCGGATGCCAGCAGTAATCAGTCCAGCAGTGGTCAGACTTTCATCCTCATCTGAATGTGCTGGTGCAAATCCATCGTCATCGTAGTCATTATCGTATTCTTCGTTATCTGCATTATTTGATCCAGCACTAGCTTCATCAGGTGCTTCTTCATCAGATTTGGGATCATCCAGATGTACCCATTTCTTCATAAAAACGACTAAAACCTGAGCTGTGACCACCTGTTCAGCCTGAAATAAAACAAGAGGTACCAAAAGGATACCTAGCTTTGGATTGTTTGATCCGTATTGAGAAGAAATTAAAGAAACTCCCAAAGCTGCTGTTTTGGCAGGTCCACAGAGCATGACCGCAACTGTATCTCTTTTGTTGTAATAAAAACTCCTCAAATTATTATATCCGAACTTGTATAACATTGTAGAGTTCTCATCAGGAGGTATTTCAAATGCTCTTTTAATGAAAATTGGCCTGGAGTATGCATAGCAAAGAACTGTAAAAAATAAATAAATGCCAATATTGAAAAACACAATAAATATAATAGTGGCATGAGAAACGTCCTCGAAAGCATTTTGAGCAAATGCTGTTGAAAATGATTGATACATAATCAATAACAACATGAAGGAACCGATTTTCCCAAGTTTGAACATTGATACAAATTTCTTAACAAATTTGGGAAATACATTTTGAGCCACCTGACCAACAAACAAGGGGACAAAAACAGATAAACCAAGTTGCTTCATCACCTGTCGGTACAAATCTTTAACGTTACCGTCTCCATCCGCCTGATGAGTAGGGTTTCCGAACTCCCATTCTCCCCTCGCATACATCTGTACTAAGGCCGGAGTAATGAAAGCACCTAAAACATTCCCTAAAAAGACCTCGCATAATGTCAAAACGTCATTTCCGTCTGCCTGTTTCGTCATAACGACATTAGATGACACTGTGGTGGGACAGCAAAAAGTAACTATCATACCAACCAATGCCCAGTCGTTTATGTTCGTGTTCTTTGAAGCTTTGATTCCGCATACAATTCCATATATTATGGAACTCGTGATGAGAAATGACATAGAAAGGACTGTGAAATGTGCTCTCCAGTGTAAAATATTCGCAAATAGCTCTTTGGAAGGCATTGAAAGACCACTAATCAAGAATATCACTGCTACAGCACCATATTCAATACTATACTCTGCTTTTATCATTCCTCCCTGTTTAGCAAACTGTGGAAAGCGATATGCAAGTCCAATGAAGACACCTAAGAATACAAAAAACCATTGCTTAACAAGAAACCTCCATATTTCATAAAATATTCTGAAGACCTTATTTTTCTTTAAATCTTCCCAATTCATAGTAGTATTGGGTAACTTTCAATGCATAGAAGCTTTGTTTAATTTTAAATTGGTTTGAACCCACTTGCTAATGTAACTACTACCACCTCTAAATTTTTTTGATCTAGCAACTCTATATATATTCTCCTTGTGTCGTACTAGCACTTGAAGTGATGCGTTCATGATTCTATATACAGGATACTAAGAACTGATTATCGGATAATAGCCGATTTTTAGATCCTTAATTATGGGTGACCCGAAGCTCGGATCGAAATTTTGGGAATAAAATATCACGAGATATGATTCTATGTAGTCTTTGAGTCAAGTTATGGCAGTACAACATCCGAGCCACATACAGGTTTTATTGAATGAATCAAAATGAACATAGTCTTAAAAGATGATAATGCAATACCCCAAGCAATCCTAGGAAAATAAGCCATTGAAATTACATGGGGACTAGGCGGAGATGTATTCAGCACTTCCATCAAGAAATGTCACTCACTCAGATTTAATTTATACACGGAAAGCATTATCATATGATGAATCAGGACGCCTCAAATTAATCTGGGGTATTCTTAATAGCTGTGTCCACAGAGTCAAGGTCCCACTTAATAAGCCTGGAATACGCTCATCGCGATATACTTTGCTTAGGTTGATATAATTCCCTGTATATAGTCAATGGAACCATTTCCTATTAAGGAGTTTAGGTAAACAGTACAGTATGGATTGGAAAGGAAATTATAAAATGTCAAAGATATATAGGTCATCGGCTATGAAATCCGGCAAACATATAAGCTGTCATACTAATTTAATTGAAGTAAGCTACATCAAAATTTGGCATCATGATGAAAACAGGGCAGGCTGGAAGTGATAATACGAGCTTCGTTAGCAACTTTTGGGGTCATCAAAGTGCTGGATATAGTGCAATTCAGAGCAAAACAAGGGACTCTTTGACTATATTAGAGGAACTACTTGAATATTATGATAGTAGAATTAGTATTGAGAAGGAATATAGTAAGAAACTTGAAAAGCTCAATAAAAGACTAGTTTTGGGATCCAATGAGACAGGATCTTTGAAAGCCTCCTTGGACAAATTCTCTTACGAAAATGATCAAATGGTGAAGTATAATCACAAATTTCTCAACGCAGTGAGTCAGATCAACTACGAAAAGCTTTTGAAGTTTCGAGATACTTATAAGAAGAGATCAAGTAAAATCGATAAACATATGTCCAAAATTGTTTCAAGGTTGAATAGTGCTAGTAACCTGTTATCAAATAGCAAGAGAAAATACCAGGAAGACTGCGCTCAAATTAAGTCCTTAAGATTAATAGTACAAACCACTTGGGGTAAGGAGTTGGAAAGAAATCAGTCCAAATTGAATAAATTGGAACAGGCGGTGTCTGCAAGTGAACAAAACTACAAGATCGACGTGGACAAATACAACGAGTTGAGAGATATATACATCAGAGATTGGTCGATATCATTAAAGGACTTCTATAAATTAGAGATAGAGAAAATCAATCTCTGCAAAATCAATTGCTTCAATTTTTGTAACAATGTTGCCACATTATGTGTTGACAATGACCATGCTGCCGACTTGGCAAGATCTTCATTTGCTCAAATACAGCCCTCGTCAGACCTTCAGTCTTATGGAGATACTTATGGGACTGGAAATAAGATATACAAGGAGCTCCACTTTATTGATTTTATGAACGGATATGAGGATGTAAGCGATACTCCCGAATACACTATCGCTGAATTTGAAAATCCAGCAATTGAAGCCTTACTAACAAGATCCTACTCGACCTATTCATCTGCGACCCAGGAAATTGATAATAGAAGCAATTACTCAAACAGTCCTACCAAAAATACCCCGAACAGAAATATTTTAGCTAAGGAATTGCCAGCTGTGAGCCTACCGCCGCCTTCTTCCCCTAGCAAAACTTCTCCAGCAAGAAAGCCTCCTACTGATAGTTTGGCTCCAGAGTCTACTGGTGTTGCGATTGGTAAATCCAATTCACTTTACAGTTCAAGTCCTGAAGATAATCAAAACGATATATTCTCTTTGAAAGAGAATAACATGAATGCTGAAACACATAAATTCAGCAATAGCAATGGTTCATCAAATTACTCGAACCCAACTGCCTACTCTTCGTCTAATTACTCATCTGGCTCAAGCGGTGGAGAGCGGACTTGGTCTTCTCCAAGGAGGAGTGCTCATGAAAGAAAGATCTTGCAGGAAAAGATAAACATGAAATCAAAGGAGCTTCCCGTGTCTCCAATGAATAGAGATGATAAACAATTTACCGAAAGAAAGAAAGAAATACCTATAGAGAAGGACTTTTCTATGGATTACATTGCACGGGCCCTCGATGATTTAAAATCCGGTGGAAATGGTGACATTAATAAGTATAGAAAATCTGTTAGAATAGAAAAAGAGCTTCATGATGATAACCACAGATCACCTTTCATATCCAAGTCAGATTATGTGGACGATCGTAACGAGGTTGCAACTCGTTACGAGTCCATAAACTTGAGAACTCCCACTCTGACCCCTTCAAAAGTCAATATGCGCTCTTCTGCATCTAGAGCTAGACCAAAGTCAATGCTTGATCCTGTGCGCGTAGATGACTTTAACAGTATCAATGAAGATCTGCTTCAGACAGTGATTCGTAAGGAGAAGCCGAGAAGAAAATCACTACTGATGAGCCCGACAAAGTCCTACAAAAACATCCATTCCATTCTAAATCAAATGTCACCCATAAGCAGAAAGCCATATCTTATTAAGGCCACTGCAAGATATACCTACAAGGCACAGCATCGTGGCGAATTAAGTTTCAAAAAAGGTTGGAATATGTACGTCATACATAAACAAGAAGACAACTGGTTTGTCTGTGAATTGGCTGGCAATTGTTCTGAGAGCGTTGGCATGATGGGATTGGTACCGGGCAACTATATTATAGAGGGAAATGATTTGTTTTAGGAATGCTTTAGTTATGTAAATTTATATGATAGTATAATTAGCATAGATATCTTTTTGAATAGTACTGTACATGGCTAGCGAAACCGTTTAGCGATGATTAATGATAATCTTCAAATTTCTTCAACACAAATCCACGGCCCACTTTAAGGCAACTAGTAATGGATAATTCCTTGCCTATTGTACCCCCAAAGAAAGGAGGTGAGAGCAAAATTGAAGACTTGCCTCCCTTAATTTTTGGTGGAGCAGTCCTCAACACCATATATACTGACGATCCCTTCAAAATGCCGATTACAGAAATGATTGATAAGGCATTTGAAAATGGAATTATAGCTCTCGATACATCTCCCTACTACGGCCTGTCAGAGGAGATTTTTGGAAAAGCATTGAATGCTCTTAAAGATAAATGGAATAGAGAGTCATATTTCCTCTGCACCAAGGTAGGACGGCATCCTGATGGGTTCAGGTACTCGAGAGAAGGCATCAGGAAATCTGTTATGAATTCCATTGAAAAATTAAATACACTGTATCTTGACTTGGTGTACTGTCACGATATAGAGTTTGTCAAAGATGAGGAGATTTTTGAAGCTTTGAGAGAATTAAAACTCTTGAAGGACGAAAATGTAGTCAAAAATATTGGTATCTCCGGTTATCCAGTGAATTTTTTGTATAAGATAGCTCTAGGAGCATCTAAGGATAATACAATTGGGCCATTGGATGCTGTATTATCATACGCCAACGGGTGTCTCCAAAATACAATTTTGTTTGACGAATATCAAAAATTCTTCGATATCGGTGTCAAAAAGATGTTGAACGGATCAATCTTGAGCATGTCGTTACTTAGATCTCAGAAGACCCATGATTTTCATCCTGCTCCTGCTGCACTAAAGGCTGCTGTTCAAAAAGTTGCTTCTCACTTGAAGAGTGAATATTCCGGTTTGGAACTTGCGGATTTATCTACACGATTTGCTTATAGAAACTGGCTTTTCGAGGACAAAAATCATGGAAAAGAGCTCGAGTGGAAGAGAGATTGCTCCCTTGTCCTCGGAGTATCCACTATTCAAGAGTTGCAAGATGCAATTCAAAATTATTGGACAGTGAAGCAGAATTTAAACGGTGTTCTCGAAAAGGATGCAAGTATAGTAGAAGAGGCCAGAAAAATGCTTGGTCCAGAACATTTGGACGAAACATGGCCTAGTGGCTTTCATTAAGCAATTCTGGAGGTTTTATTTATTTAACTCGATTTGCAGCATATTAGACGTGTATTATTCGGATTTTTGTGCACTAAGTATTTTCTTTTATTTATACAGCAATATATCCTCTTGTAATTTAATTTATATCTTCCTCCCAATTTCTCCCAAGTGTTCGAAACGCTTCTCCGAGTTTATTCTCCAATATATAATAAGATCAAGCTTTGGCACCTTGGCTTCCAAAATAAGAGTCCTTTCCAATGAGTTCGAAAGCAGCAGATGAAACCGTGATTGAGCTAGACAAGAAGAAACAAATAACTGTCAGAAAGTTCAACAATGTTAATTTAGTGGATATTAGAGAATTCTACATCGACAAGAACACTAATGAGAAAAAACCAGGCAAAAAAGGTATATCTCTTACCGAAGATAGTTGGACTAAATTACTCGAAGCAGCTGACCAAGTTAAAGAAGCATTGGACAAATTAAACGGGGGAAAGAAGAGAAAAGTTGAAGATGATGTTTCAAAGTCTAAGAAGATCAAGTCAAGCGAGAAAGTATCTGAAGAGGATGACAAAGATGAGGAGAGCGAGGAGGACTAATTCTGCCGCCGATTTCTGCGAATCTTTGCCAAGGATGTTACACTACCTCAGTGAGCCATCCCCTGCGATATTATCTAACAGTACAATTGGAGAAACACTGACATCATCATTCTAATACGGTAACAGATAAATTCACTCTTTTCCTCAATGCAACCAATGGGCTTGGGCAGAATTTCGTATCATCAACGCCGAAGGCTCCTCCCTCTATATAAGCAATAGTCTCCTAAATCAAAACCCGCACTATTGTATCTCTTAGCGATAAAGGGAGATTTGTAGACGTACCACCGAGCTAACTGGTTTCATGTCCTCTAATTGATACACGATATACGGCTGCTTCTGTCCCCCATCATGGAACTCCGTCGTTATCTGATCAATACTCCTGCGAGACATTTTGTAGTCGAAGGTTATACATTTGACTCGTAAGATAGTTCGTAGCGAGTGTGTATGAAATTTCAAAGCAATCATTAAGTAAAAGCATTTTTTTATTTCTTCTTACTGAATCAAGTAGCACTATAGGCCAAGAAGTATTGAAATAGCTACTGACAGATATTATATAATTGAATATGGGCAAAAATAAGAGGGTCATTGGTGGCCCGTCTTTTGTCTCAGATTCAGCGGCTGATGATGACTCGTCAACATCATCAAACAACGCCATCGGCGACGGCACAAATAAAGTGGGTGCTTTAATAGATCATAGAATGTACGATGACTTTGCTCACATACATTCATCGCCAGCTAGAGCTAGAAGAAGAAACTCGCTGCAGGCGGCCACGGTAACAAACAAGAATCTTAATAAATTTGGGAACAGTAATTTAAACTCCAGACGATATACAGTGGCGCCAAATACGTCGAATGCTGCTCAGCCCAATCTCCCATTAACGAATAGAAATCTTCAAAGTTTGCTAACTCAAAGCAATGGAAGTAGACCTGAATCGCCAGGTGGCGGATTGGCTTTAGATATGGACTCGTATGCGAAAGATCAAAGGAAGTTGGCAGATTCCCAGAGTTGGAAGAACCCATTTTCAGAGAACCAGAATAATGCAGTAGGGGAGAATGATGATGGGGACTCATATTCTATTAATTCTCTAGAGTTTGGTGGATCGAACCCTTCTTCTGAGCATCCAAGTGATTCCACGTCGTTAGATGATGTTTGCTTCCCAGATTATTATGATCATGCGGACACTGCTGGGAGCAAAGAAATTGGATTCGAGTGGCCCGATTTAAGGGTTCTTGAAGAGTTCGTAAAAGAGGAGCTAGAAGAACATTCTGAGCACATTACCTTTGGTGACTATGTGAAAGGCCATAGTGATAATAATTATAATAATAATAGAGAAGCAGAGCCTTCGCCTTCTTCTCCTAAGTTGCATTCCTCAGGCGAGATCTCAGAGGATACTCCTTTATTGAATAATACTCAAATCAATGAGGTCGAATCCCTTGAACTGATGAACAATTCTTTAAAAATAAGACCAACGCCTATTCAACCATGGGAAAAGTCAAAAGAAAAGATCACTCCGATTTTAAATCGCCAACAGCTGGAACAGGATAATAGACATTTACATCAAAAAGGAGGCAAAGCAGACGGCAAGGTGTGTAGATTTACTTACTTTAGGGAAGATCTTGACAAGACCATTCACTCTCCGACAATTAGTGGATTAATCGCAAACAATAATACCAAAGTAAAAGAGCAGAGTATTAACATTTCTAAAAAATGGAGAGGTGATGCAAACGACGATGATGAAAGTGATGAAAGTGATGCCGAAATCACGTCCCTTGAAGATCTTTTTCTGCCAGCACATTACTCTCGAAACCGGAATCTGTCAGAAAGTGTCAGCATAAACGAAAGCAGCTTAGGAAATAACCTTACGCCAGGTTTGACAGAGATATCACCAGCGAATCCAAACACCCAAGCTCCATCTAAATCTGGAAACCCAATGTCTCGAAGTGCAGATCATTCTGCTCCTGGGACTGTTTTAGGCTCGACAGCGGATCCAAATGAGAGTTCAGTAAACCCTTTTTGGCTAGATGTCTTAGATCCGACAGAAGAAGAGATGAAAGTACTTTCTAAAACATTTGGAATCCATCCTTTGACGACTGAAGACATATTTTTAGGTGAAGCTAGAGAAAAAGTTGAACTATTTAGATCGTATTACTTCATCTGCTTCACTTCTTTCGATATAGTATATGAAAGGCGTTTACAGCGAGCAAAAGAGCAGGAAAAAACGATGGCTAAGCTTCAGGAGATGTATGATAAGAATGATGGAAAGAATATCTTTCGGTCTACAGAGCATAAATCAAAAATCTGGAGTCTTATTCGTAAAATTTTTGGTAAGAATGATTCTCATTACAATACAACGAGATCTCACAGTGCAATAAATAATACCAAAGATACCACATCCATCAAATCTAGGGGTAGAAAGATTAGAGATGGCGAGCTACTGCCGTTGAATATGTATATCATAATTTTCAAACATGGAGTCATTACGTTCCATTTTGCAGCGACACCGCATCCTATAAACGTTAGGAGAAGAGCAAGGCTATTAAGGGATTACTTGACCGTTTCCTCAGATTGGTTGTGTTATGCTTTAATTGATGACATTACTGATTCTTTTGCCCCAATGATTGAAAGTATTGAAGAAGAAGTCAACTCTATTGAGGATGCAATTCTTAAAATGCATTCCGGAGATACTGATCTGGATACAGATAGTGACGTTGATCTGGAAATTGAAGATGAATATAAAGAATCGAATAAGTCTCACTTAAAAAAGAGCAGGGAACCAAGTATTTTTTACAAACGCTCGAGGTCCAAATCTATAGTTGATAGCAGGCCGCTTCCAAAGCGGAATCGCCCACCTTCAATAATATCTAGAAGTGCCTCAAGCAGAAGGTCTACTGACTCGAAAAGTTCTGGCTCAAAGATTTTAGGATGGAAGAGAAAAGGAGATATGCTTAGAAGGATTGGGGAGTGTCGTAAACGAGTCATGTCTGTCTTAAGATTACTAGGATCAAAAGCCGATGTGATAAAGGGTTTCAGCAAAAGATTCAGAGAGAATGTCGATTCGGGATCGAGCAAAATAGAAATTGGTATGTACCTCGGTGATATTCAAGATCATATAGTTACTATGGTACAGTCACTCAATCATTATGAGAAGTTGTTGGCAAGGTTCCATTCCAATTATTTAGCACAGATAAATATCGATATGACAAAGGTTAATAATGATACCAACGATGTTTTGGGAAAAATTACCATTTTAGGAACTATTGTGCTACCAATTAACGTTGTGACGGGTTTATGGGGTATGAATTGCTTGGTTCCAGGACAAGATTATGATGGGTTGGCTTGGTTCTGGTCCATTATTTTTGGCATGGCATTGTTCAGTATATTTGCATATCACTATGCTAAGAGAGTAAGTGGTTTATAAGCTTTTTTTTTTTGTTTAATTTCTAGCAGCGACAGTCATGGATTTATAGAAAAATTTATGTGTATTCTCAAAGTAAAAGTAGTTTAGAGTATTTATCTGAGTCCCAAGCCCATAAAGCAAACATGCTCTTATATCGAAGACTCCCAAGTACGTTCACGCTTAAAGTAAATGTGTATCATTGTGCAGGCTTAAATCTGAGGGTGAAATTTAGCACAAGTTGCATACCTGTCAAATATTACGTAGCACATCCTTTTTCTAGATCAAGCTCATAAGTTCTTGATAATTGGCATACATTAATTGATTTATTGAAAATGAGTATTCAAATGACATTAGTTTTTGGTCTTATGACCGCTGAGATGGCTTATTTACTAGTCTTGCTATTACCATTACCATTCGCAATTAGAAAGAAGATACTTCAGCTTTCTGAAATGGTTAAATCGTCTCAGAGATTTAAAGTAACCCTAATATTTTTCACCATATTGTTAGGAATGCAGTTCATGGACTGCTTGAATAGATTAAAAAAATTAGAATTCCAAAGAAATCCTTATTTTACTCAAGACTATCAACCGCAAAGAATTTCATATGATCAATTAGCTTCCAAATTCTATTCACAAAGAAATTTGTATATTACTGGTGCAGTGTTGTATTTGGAGTTATCAATATTTACGGTCATGAAAGTATTCAAAAAAATAGTCTTAAAAGAAGAATCATTTAGGTCATTGCTGTCAAAAGTGCCACCAAAAGAAGATGAAGAGGTTGAAAAATACAAATCTTTGATAAAGAAGAAGCAGCTTGATATTGATACATTTAGGAAACAAATAGAAGGATTACAAGCTTCTTATGATGATCTCAATAAAAATGAATCTGAATACGACAAAAAGACAGAATAATTTTATCATTATTAACAACTATTTTGAAGTTTGATTTGATATATTATATAACTTAATCAGCTTCTATTTCTCTGGGGAGATCAGTATACTTAATCAATATACAAGTCTACTCAACGAACAAATGAATGCGTAAAATATTTTTTTAATTCATATTTCATATATAAAAATTTGTTTACTAACAAGCTGGAGTGTCACTTGAAATAAATAATTGTATTGTAAGGACCCTCACAGAATTTTTTAATAATACAGCAGCTTATGTGAGCAACTTTTCTTTTTTTTTTTTTTCTTTCCTTCTTTTTTTGCAAATCTTAATTATTCTATTAAAAAGATAAGGCTCTCCTTTGTTCTCCTTTAACGTTTTGAAGAAAACATTGCAAGAAGTGACCTCTGGCATCATCTCAAGTAAAGGAAATATAATTAGTCATGTAGTTGAATTGCAATAGCTGTTAAAATAGCGAAATCTATTGATGCGTCTTATTTATCATCCTTCTTTCTATCGACACTATCATTACTACTACCTGAGGTATCACTTCCATTAGGGTTTTCGTGAGATGATGGTTGAGTAGAAGTGTGGTCACCAGAAGCTAATGGTTGTGTCGAAGATGTAGCAGAATGTAAATTAGCAGCAGAAGATGAAGGTGTTTGATGTGACACCTGTTGAGGAACTTGTTGATTAATATAACTGTAGCCTGAATACATTGGCTGACTGCCATACGAAGAATAGTTATTGCTTGGATTGTATGGTTGATAGTATTGATTAGCAGCATAGTAAGGTTGTTGATACCCATACATTTGTTGTGCTTGAGGAGGCTGATGCTGTGACGCTTGGTGAATATCAGCATTAGAAGCTTGTTGTGGAGATTGTTGTATAGCGCCTGAACCACCTGTACCATTTTGGGCATATTGCTTATTATATTGTTGATAATAGCCACCCATGCCATAGTTAGTATTCCCATTACTAGGACTAGCAGATTTAGCTGTCATTGAAGCACCTGCCGCAGAGGAATTATTAGTCGGAGTTATTCCAGTTTGAATCACTCTTTTGATATCTCTGACAAACAATGGATATAATAAATCTACTATGCCTTCTCTTTGTGCCATCGATAGTGCTCGCTCAAATGGGATCCATACACCCTTCAAATGCATTGAGCCAATCTTAACCACATGTCTAACCTTTTCAGATTTCAAAATTCCATCTCTACGACCTCTAGTCATTTGAGCAACATTTAACAACTTAGTACCGTTGATCATGTTATTATCAGCCCTTCTAACAACCGACACATTATTCGCATCCACCTGGTAACATAAAGTCTTTTCATCTTCCCACATTGTTGTTGTCACTCTCGGACGTACCCCTGGAGGTTGATACTGACCAACGCTAGAGTTACTCACAGGATTTACAGACCGTTGAAGTTGGGATGAATCAGAGCTGGCTGCCGAATAAGCATTGGCTGCATTAGAAGAAACTTGGTTGTATGGTCTTGACTGAGGTTGACTTAACAGCTTGTTGATCTGAGGAATTGATTGTTGATACATTGTTGCATAATTCGACCCAGGGGCCGCTGCAGAAGTTGAAGGGGTCGCTGCCGTCGCAGTAGCATAGGGGTACCTAGCATATGCATAACTTTGTTCAGAAGCGGAGTTTCTGGGGCCCGCTCCAGTCGATGGCTGTTGAGATAACTGTGGTTGTTGTGGTTGCTGTTGCAGCGGAGCTTGCAGAGGCTGTTGGCTGAACATATAGTACGATGTATAAGGTTGATTCATCATTTGTTGCTGAGGCTGTTGTTGAATTGAAGAGCCATAGTTACTGTTCAAGAGCTGTTGGTATTGCTGGGCCAGATCGGGATAATGGCTGCTTTGAGCATACTGTTGGATTGACTGAGGAATAGTAGAAGAAGCTCTTTGAGGCATTTGCGAGTAGGGTGACGGTTGCATTTGTGAAGTTTGTGAAGGGGGTTGGAGCGCTGCATTAGAGGACGGGTTTGGTATAGCACCACCAGCGGTCGTAGAAACACCAGAAGGACCAGAAGTTGAAGATCCAGTTACTCCAGTGCCCGAATGGGACATTTGATAAGCTGATCTGTAATCAGGCAAGACCGTTTGATGACCTGTGCCATGATTATCCAAGTTCGACATCGTTGTAAATGGAACTGGTCAATTATTGTCTACTTTTGTGCTTTGTTATGTCTATCTCTGTTGATCTCCTAAATGTATCCCTGGTTTAAGCTACCTATACTTTTTTCCTTTCCGGTCTATACTTTAAGAGAGCTGTGAAGCTGTGAATCTTGCTGTCTCTAATTATCTTTCAATAGGATTTCTTAGAGGTTCAGAAGGTTTCAGTCACCAATGTTATTCTCTGTTCTGCTTATTTCTAGTTTTTCAGCTGATTTCTTTGTTTATCTCCCTTGGAATAAGAATTACCTTTTACCTATGCTGATGACTTTACTGCTCCTTTAAGTCTGTCAAACAGTTTATACTGTTGTTTTCTTATTCTTTTGCAACGAATTAAGTTTTCACGGGGATGGAAGTAAAATAAAGAAATTTAGAAAAGAGTGACGAGTGAGATCGGCCACTTTTTTTTTTACAGCGGATAAAAAATTTAATGAACGCCTGGCGCCACCTATCCGTTGAGAATAGCAAGGTCACAACTACAACCAGACATAGTAACATACAATGACAGTGATGGCTGAAACTACGGTCTCTACGATGATCAATCATTAAGTATAGGGTAATAAGACTGTTGAAGAGGGTTTATGCATTTTGGCAGCACTTTAGCAGCAGCTGTTGGTCGTCAGCGCTCCAACCCGCAGGGAAGCAACCGAGACGCAGAAAACGTATTGAATATATGTCGAAGGTATCATAAAGCAGCACGCAGCCACTTCTTCGTAGGACCCTATTTAAATCTCATATTCTAATTTAGACATCGACATCGCTAGTCTGTAGCTGTAATAGCCGCTGCTCTCATTGCATTGTGTTCTGTAAGTACCGGATTGTACACTGCTTCGACTGTATAGCGCAGTTGAGGGTACAGAAACACGGGAAGCGGAGCGCCGCTGCGCGCCGAAGCTCTCTGTGTCGGGATGTTGATCGCTGTGTGAATCTCGCACCGCATTGTAGCGCAGAATGCAACTACTGTTGTGTGGCAAAAAAGCCGATTACATTGCCTTCACCGGACGAATCCCGACATGGGATACGGCATTTATCTGCACCAAGAACATTGCCTGCATACTTACTCCTCGTACCCTCCACGATCATATCTGCGTGCCGTGCAGATGTCGGCAGACATATTGTATGTACACTAGTAAACTAGCTCTAATAGGGGAATAGTCGGAGAACTCCAGGGCCGATGTTACGGAAATAAGGCAAATTGTAGCAAGTCTGCCGAAATAAGTCGTATAATTTAACTCTTATCTAAATATTTACATGGAAATCATTAGAAACCGCCGAAAGATAACTTTTTCGGAGCCAGTGATCCGTATCCGCACCTCACTATTCTTAGATACCCTATGTGTTCTCGGCTACGTTTCCCCTATACATATCTTTAATTATTCTTTTACGTTTTACCGTTTCATTGATAATGCCTTGAACCTTGTTAGGGAAAACTCGTCCATACCAAATTGAGTCCTCGCCCAATGGAAAATAGATCAAGTTTCCGGCATAAGCGTGGCCACCTATGTGGCTGATAAGACCAACATCAATGTCAAGCTGATTACGGTCTATGACCCGTATCAATTCTTCGTTTATCAATGGAGCTAGCTCGCCACATCTGATATCTCGTTGGAAATGACCGCATATTGCTATCATATCTCGTTCCATGGCGTGCTCCTCAAAGGCATTCGGATCGTCAGCTATCTCTTTCTCAATTTGGGCCACACTTTCTTTCCTTTTGAAGGGATTGTAAATTTGTCTTATTCCTTCTTTCGGTATCAAATACCTTTGGATAAAGCCAGCAGTGTTATCAATATTAAATTTAACAATCTTGTAGTCTGGTATCAACATCACCAATTGCTCCTGTCCCGTCACTTTATATCGATTAAGAAATTCATCTTGATTATTAAAGATCATATTAGATATCATGATGGGGTGGTGAGGACTGAACTGCAGTCTCAACAGATTGAGACGTTCATTCAAAGACCCCGGTACTAATTCAATTTTGGAAGGCATTGTTTCCATATCTTTAGCTCCATGAGTCAAGCTGATTAAATGCTTCCATGGCAACGCCTTCGTATTGTTCAAATTCTTCTCAAAATCTATCTGCTTATTAGCTGGAAACTTGGGAGTTTCACAGTATGTGCAGCCAGTATCATAACTTGGGGAAGGACAAGTAGGAATAAAGGATTTAAACCTCCTTATACTAAGCATATGGTGACTATTGAGTAACTGGTGATTGGTGATAATTTGTAATCGCATTTTTGAAAAATTTCATACTCACATCAATATACCCTTCATATAAGATGAGTTTTTTAACACAAAAGAACAACTTTTTTAAGCATCAGATACTTAGGGATTACAGTTTGGCATTTTCCAGGTCTATGCTATACTAACTATGAAAAAACGACAAGATTAAGGTTAGGGAATTCATCGCTCTCCGATAATACTCAGAAATTGATTCCCAGTCTCAAGTTTCGATCTATATGGCACTATCGCCCGTATTCTGGAGTCCTTTACTAAGTTATCTAAGCACAATTTCTCTCCTTCTTGGAAAGTTTTCAATTTCTATTTCTATTTCTATTTGGTGAGTTTATTCTTGATCTCTGTGGATTTTTGGTCCAGAAGAACTTAATAATGAGCTTTCTAAAGCTCTTGCATTGGACAACCACATAATGAACCGTAAGCTAGTGGGAAGTTTTCACAATTCACTAAGCTTTAGCATGTGAGAAAGAAAAGAAACTTGGTCACATAATATTTTGACCCTAAATTCTTTCAAAGTTCCTAGTGATACATCTCAATCTCATTCCCTCTGAAATGGCTCCTTCACTCTTCAAGTTTAAAGAAGCTAGATTGAATTAGAACTATAGATCTTATACGCAATTTGCTCTTGTGGGACCTGGTGTCTTCTTTTTGCCCATAGTTTGTCCAAAGTAAAGTGGAAAAGAGATCTTGCGATAATCTGAAGTCTTTACATGTATCCAGATCTTCAGCTCCTATGATGAATTATATCAAATATTTTGGTAGCACGCAGAGAATGCTAGGAAATAATCAATGATCTTATATAAGCCAGTATATAGCATCTCTTAATTGCCCTTGTTGAATTACTACGCAAGATGTCTGGTATATCCCCTAGGTACCACGTTAAAAATTTAAAAGCATGATAGATTGAATCTTTCCATGGATTGTCAGATTCTAATTGGTTTCCTTTAGCTCCAATGACTTCCTTCTGTAGATATTGTTCAGAACATGCCTTTTGTCTTCTATATAAGATATCAAGTTAAAAGGTTTATTGAACTGACCAAATTAAATCATGCCAACTACTCTTGAAATTTTGTTATAATTCATAGAGTAACTAAGCTTTCTTTGAAAGGAACTTACTCTGAATGCATTTTTTATTGATATCATACTCCCAGTCCTTTGGTTAACATATAAGTTGATCATAAGGCCATGGGCTGATACTTTTCGCAACCTATATATATATGCAGGATGGTTTGAGCATTAACCAGCCTACCTCAATGTGTGAAATGGCTCTTAATATATCAATTTATCAATGGAGTTCTTATAAAACTCCGTGATCGTGAGAATAAGGAGCAGATTAAAGTGATTTGTTGTGAAAAAGTAGAGCTAATCTTTAAATGCGTTCATATAAGCAAATTATATATTTAGTAATTAATGAAGTATTCACTTGGACGAATACTATTGAAAAGGATTAATGCGTCAAGAACTTCAAGACAAACTGATTTTAAAGTTATAATAGCATATTTCTTCTTCAAGAATTGATATCTTTAGGTTCGGGCTCTTCTCTGAATTCTTCCTTCAACAGCCAACCTTTCTTTTCCAGGTTCCATTGAGCTATTTCCCGAAGCATAGATCTGACTAATATTATAATCTCATCCTTATCTACTTGTACTTTGAGATGTTTTAAAATATCGTTCGACAGACTGAAGTAGCTTGGACATTCTTTAAGATAAGAAATAAGCTTTGGCATGAGATCTTTCTTGAAGTCTGAGCGACTCGGAGGGGTCCCTTTTTCCGGCCCAGATGTTATTGGAGAGATTGATCCAATATCTTTTTGTTGCTTCAAGTCCTGTAAGATTGATGTGGATGCCAATGAAGATTTACTTTTCTTCTGCGGTCCAAATTTGCCTGCAAGTCCAAACTTACCAGTCCATGTGGGTGTACCAATATTCTTTTTCCTTGTTAGCTTTCTCGATCTTCTAAGTGATTCTGCTGCTTGTGTTGCAACTTTATTTGCTTCCCTTTCAATCAAGCTGTATTCTTGATTATTCGAGTCAACAATACTATCATGCTTTAAAGCACTATGAACCCCCTTGCTAGCAAATATATTCTCCATGATTCTGTTTTCATCCTTACTATTACTTCCATTGTTATTAGCTTCATCGTCTTCCTCTCCGCCTTCGTATTTATCCAATTTTGAGACTCCCATAATGTTGGCTACCTGATAAAAGTCGTCATCATTATCGTGTTTCTTCATGTATTTGTTAGAAGGCCTGGTTTTACCACCACTTATATTTCTTTCAGATCCATGGAATAGGTTTCCGGTCTCAGTTCCTGCTTCATCTTGGTCTCCCAAGGTAAATAAATCATGAAGATCGTTCACTTTGAAAAATCTTCTCTGTTTAGGATCCTTCAATATTTTATTGGTTAAGAAAGTCTTGAAAATTTGACGATGATAAATTTTTTCCTCTATCGTTCCCGTTGTCATTAATCTATATATCGTGATATCTTTCTTTTGACCGAGTCTCCAAGCTCTTTCTCTAGCTTGAATATCTGTAGAGGGGTTCCAATCAGGGTCGTATATGATAACTCTATCGGCGCCTGTCAAATTTATCCCTAAGCCTCCGACTTTCGTAGTCAAAAGAAATACTTTTATGCTTTTATCCTCATTAAATCTGTCGACAAGATCTTGTCTTCTTGAAATTGGGGTAGTGCCATCCATTCTCAAATATGTGAAATACTGAAGCGATTGGTTCTCTTCTCCAGTTTCTCTATCCAAGATCTTTAATCTACTCACAAACTTCTCCAAGATATCCAACATCTGTTTCGTTTGACAAAATAGTAGAATCTTGTGGTTCTCTGATTCCCAAATCTGTAGTAAGTTTTTAAGAACTTGCATTTTCCCTGATTTGCTTGGATTGCCATAATTACTTTTATACATTAGCTGATCTCGATAAACAAGATCAGGATGGTTGCAAATCTTCCTTAAGATATCGACACCCATCAAGACATTTCTCTTTCCTTTTAGGATCGAATTTAGATCTTCACTTTGTAAAAATGTTTCATAAAGATCTTGTTGAGTCCTGGTTAATTTTACAAAGAGAACCATTTCATTCTTCTTCGGCAAATCCTTAGCAACGTCCACTTTTAATCTTCTCAATAAATACGGAGAAATCAAGTCTCGTAATATAACTGCACACTTATATCCCGTTTGTACTTGTACATTTGATGCATTTGCATATCCTCCCATGTTAATGGGAATGGCAAACTGTTGTTCAAACACTGGCAAAGTTCCTAAACGTCCAGGGAAAACAAAGTCAAAAAGAGACCATAATTCAATAAGGTTATTTTGTATAGGTGTACCTGACAAAATAATTCTATTGTATGTCTTTACTTGCTTGCAAGTCAATGATATATCCAGGTTGGGGTTCCTTATTTTATGACCCTCGTCCAATATACAATATCCCCATTCCTTTGGCAAAATGTATTTTGAGTATATCCTCAAGCCAACATACGTCGTCACAAGTACATGTCCCTTTTCCATTACTCTATTAATAACCTCTTGTGCATTGATTTGACTGCTGACGTTCTTGACGATTCCTTTCGAAGACTCGGGATCGTTCATCTCCAAAAACTCATCCAATTTGTCTTCAGAAGCAACAGAAGTCATACCAGAACCGATACTATGAAGTATAATACATCTTAAAGGTGGCCACCATCTGTGAAATTCATTAACCCACTGATTCAAAACTGTAGCTGGTACAACCACTAGAACAGGCTTTTCCAACAAGCCTGAGTAATGTAAACCTGCAATGAAAGATATTATTTGAATGGTTTTGCCCAATCCCATTTCATCTCCTATTATTCCACCAGTCTTCTGTGAATAGAGCTCCCAGAGCCATTGCACACACGTCTTTTGATAATCAAATAATGATGGATATATGTCTCCAGGCAATCTGAATTTCGAATTCAATATAGCGTCCGGAATCTTTGGATGGGGCTTGAACCACTCTTCTTTATCTTTTTCTTCATCGTTCTCTCTAAGTGCAGACCTCCTTTTGATCCAGTCTTTCAACCGAATTTGGTACACTCTTTCATCTCCATCATCTACATTTCGACTCAACAATTTCAGTACAGAGACATCCTCAGAGTCTTCTTGTTCCCCGATGCTCTCTTCTTTACTTTCTTGTTCCTTTGTAGCTCCATCTAAATCGACGCCTGCTGAGCCCAGACTCGAGTGCTCATGCTCGTATTCGGCCTCTTCTTCCAATCTTTTCTTCCTTTTCCTCGGACCTTCTTCATCATAGACATAATCATCATCATTGACTTCCTCAAAGATACTGGGTTCGTTACTGGATTCATTACTGGGTTCAAATCCGGGCTCTTTCAAGAAAACATGGCTCTTCGCAGCTTCACCTTTACCATTATCATCTTGTTGGAACGAATTTGCATTCCCAAACGCCGTTATCTTACCTGTTCTGATGAGAAAATCCTTTTCTGTTTCCCCCGGTAATCTTTCATCTGTAACCTGATTGATCTTTTTCTCTTTCGAATGATTAAGCTGGTTCCTATTGTCGTTCAATCTCTCAGTAATATCTTGAATATCTTGTTTCAAGGGATGAAGTTCATTCTCATTATACCATTCAATTTCATCCTTCAACTGCTTTCTTTGACTTAGCTTTGTCTTTGGGTTCTCCAGGCGCTTTTGTAAGCTTCGGATTTTACCTAGAGTCTTATTTAAATCTCTTGTGCTCTTCTCTAGCCGTTTTTGATCTAATTCCGCATCTTTACTGATAAGTGCTTCATTTGCCCTTTGAGTTATCGAGCTTTCCAACTGATCCTGATCTACAAGCTTCACTCCCAAAGTATCCGATTCATCCTCATCTCGATCCATTATTACAATGAACTTTAACCGTAAAGAATCAATATCTAGCGGATTATTAATTTTTATGTAGTTTTTTTTTTTTTCAGCCAAAAAGCTCATCAAGTATTTTAATATGAAAGGATTAAGAGGTTTATATAGTTTATATGCTTTTAAGTGTCTCGTCTTTTAATAATTCAAGACATTCCTCGTATATCTTTACATCTTGGCTAGATACGAGGTCTTTGAAATCTACTGGCTGGTCTAACACTTCCTTGTTAGCGCGACCGATATTACTCATTAGTTTAACAAACCACTTGTCTTCACCTTTCCCAAAACACAAATTGTAGGCAAAACCGTTCCTATTAGCTCTAGCAGTACGTCCCACTCTATGTACGTACTCTCTAGAAGAGTTTGGGAGATCGTAGTTTACGACATCGGTGATTGAAAGTACGTCAATCCCACGAGCAATCAAATCTGTAGCAACGAGAATGTTAATAGATTGGTTTGCAAAATCTTTTAGTATCTTCGTCCTTGAAGAACTTTTATTATTTGTGGAGTTCATATAAGTGACATTGATAGTTTTTTCTGGTTGCAATCTAGATAGAAGGATATTTAATAATCTTGCTAGTCTCATGGTGGACTCATTGGACTTTGCAAAAACCAACACATTCTCAAGTTTATTATTTTGAATCAAAAACTTTGCTAAGATCAACGGCTTTATAGGAGATTTTGCAGAGCCAAAACGTAACTTAAGTTCTTCCAATAATCTGGGAACAGTAAATAACTCATTGACCAAGCTTTCATTATCGTTGACGATAATAAGTCTAGGCTTCTGAAAATTCAATAATGCAAGTTTACCGGCATCTGTGGTTAAAGTAGCCGAAAACACAAGCTTTTGGACGGTAGACTCCCATGAATGTGAAATATCCGAAGGCTTCGGAAGCTTAGAGTTTAATACTTGGCACCAGTTCTGAAATGATTGGTTCAACAAACGATCTGCTTCATCTATCACAAGAAATCTTAAATTCCTCAAACTAACCGTGTTATTATTCAAATGGTCAACTAGACGACCAGGAGTGGAAACAAGGATATCTGGCTCACTACTGGTTATTTTTTCACCTTCTTCTTTAATTGATATATCATTCTTTAGACTCGCCACAGACAAATTGGTCCCCTTTGAAAGCTCCAATATTGTTGCTTTAACTTGATTTATTAAAGGTCGAGTTGGAACCAAGATTATTGCTCTGATTCGTGGTACTATGCGTCGATATAATGCCTCTACTATTGGAATCAGATATGCTAACGTCTTTCCTGATCCAGTAGATGCATTCACTAATATGTCCCCCATAAAATCTGGACGGAGTTTGTTCTTTTCGATATCCTTGAGGATTATGTCGAGTACAGATATCTGTACCGAAAAGGCTTCCCCAAATCCCATCTTCTCTAGATTTCTCAAGAGTACACTAGATAATGGTATGTCTTTGAAAGGTTTCTTGTCGCTAGGAGAGCTGTATTTCGGAGTCGCTAACCAATTAAGATTATTCGAATATGCTAAAGTAGAGACAAGCTTCTTGTCTCTTGGCAATGGAGGTTGAGGTAATGGGGCTAGGTCTTGTTTCTCGAAGTCCTCTGGAGTTTCATTTTCAGAATCACTTTCTCTTTTTACCAGACTCCTGAATTTCAGAAAAAGAGCCTTGTGCTTTGATTTATACTGTGAATCTGATGCTTCGTCGATTTCCATATCTGATTCCTTGTTTCGGCTCATCCTTAAGGTAGAAGCTTCGACTTCCGTAGTCTCAATTTCTTCATTATCGTCGATATGCTCAATAGCCATCTCATTTTCTACATCAACAATTCCGTCGTTCTCTTCATCACTAGATACGTCACTAGATTCGTCGCTGGATCCGTCAATAGAATGCTCCAGTGAACTTTCGTGGGAGTTCTCAGTATCATCTTCACTCAATTCTGATATCAGCTTCTCTTGGTCATCAAATGAAGTCAGACTGAGCCTTCTTTTACCCAGTTTTTGGGCCCTTGACAGTATCAAGTTGTCTCCCTGGTCATCTAGAACCCTTGAGGGATCAAACCTGGGGGCGAACATGTCGTTAGCCTTGTTGATATCTAATATTTCAATTTCTTGAGTTTTTCAACTATTCATCTCATCTCGTTTTAGATATCGGGATAAGTCACCTGAGCGAATCCGACACTTTAATTTTTCACCGACATCAGTATATCCATTAAGACAGCAATTGTTTGACTATTAAACAGGGAAAATAGCAGACTATGAGGTTCACGCCTGTGTTACTGAGAGGAAGATCGGCTTGGAAGGGACCTCATGTTGTCCCTTTACCAATAAATGATGCAATCAAGAAGGGAACTCCCGTAAGGACGAATGCTAGAAGTTGTACTATATTACCCCAATTTGTCGGATTAAAGTTTCAAATACATAATGGAAAGGAATATGTAGAGGTGGAAATTAATGAGGACATGGTCGGCTCCAAACTTGGAGAGTTTGCTCCGACTAGAAAGAGATTTCAATATAAATTTTCCAAAAACTAAGAACGCACTTGTATATATTATTCAATAAACTAGTTCTACTTACAATGAGATTGTAATTTGGGTTACCAGTACGAACTGGTAGAACCCTTTAGCCTCTTGACCTAGGGTTGTAATCATCCATTCTCCTTTGTCTTAGTTCGCCTGTTCTATCAACTTCGGGCCACTTTCCCCATCCATTCAACCTTATAATTAGACAAGTAGCATTGTCATCTCCACCTATATACTCAACAAATTTAACCACCTCTTCGGCACACAATTGTGCACTTGCCCGAGGGTTCCCTCTCAAGTTATAATTAGACATTACTATATCTGCAATTTCCTGGTCGGTCAATTCGCCTGTGACTCCATCGCTACAAAGAACAAGGAAACTCTCATTACCTCCTAGCCCCGCTAACGTGTAGCTTTCAATCTCATGGGGAGTTAGCTTTTTGCGTACAGCTTCTGCATCACCTATAATATACTCCGATATATCTGGCTCAGCGGACACCCCAACTTGCTTGAAATTGACATCGCCAAACGCACGAGTATTAGCCAAAGAGACAAATCTCTCCTCTCCAAAAGAGTCCGTCATAAATCCAGCAGCATACTTTCTAAGTCTAGAGCTTTCCATTGGATTTGAAGGATGGTGTGCTTGAGTTAATGCATGAGCTTCACCATGTCTGTCCACTAGAATAGCCTTCGTGTCACCGACGTGTGCAATAGTGAGCTTAGATATAGTTCCTCTGTTAAAGTAATAGCTTCTAGTAAGTTGATTGCTCTCTTTGGAATATATTGTTTCAATAAATGCAGAAGTACATGTGGACCCGGCATCTCCATCATGCAGAAAGAAATCATAATCGGTCTTTAAAAAGGTCATTGGCAAGCGAAAGTTCCAATCATCCTTAGAATCCTCTATTTCTTTGAGTTTAATTCTAGATTTGTCATTTATCATTGAATTGAAATTATCTTTTCTGTGTTTATACCACCTCTTCCAATAGCCTCCGATGTTTTTCCAATAGTTCTTCATAAGTTCATTTCTTTCTTTATCCTGCTTCGTACTAATTAGCAGATCTCCGGCTTCAATTGCTTCCGAAAGGTGGGTAGAAAGATATGTAGAACATTGATCTCCTCCATGGCCATCAAAAATATTGAAGTTAAATACGAGTCTATCATTTGGAAACTCCAATATACTAGCACTATATCTGTCTTCATTGTACATACGACTAACCCTCGATGTGAAATGACCAAAGTGTGACGGACTCTTCAATAGAGGTACTTTTAACTTCCCAATCTTCTTTGATTGTATAGGTCCTGCGCTAGGAGGTCTATCGATTGCCGTGAATGTTACGGTACTAGACACATATTGCCGGCTAATTCTATCAATTGAGTAGCAAGAGCAGGACTGTAGTCGCCCATTCGCCTTCAAAATCATTCAGAAGATATAAAGTAAGGGGCTCGGATCCTCGTGGCTAGCCCTTCTGTGATATAAATAGGAACTATATGGGTTTAAAAATGATTTATCTATATTTCGTTATCTACAGGACTAAGTACTAAATGAAATGCTCTTTAATAAACTTTAGAGTCTATAAAACCATTGTATCGTCATTGTCATCTTCATTCTCGTCTGTTGAGATGTCATCAGTGTATGGCCCTGATCTATTATTCTGTTGCTCTCTTTGGAATCTCGAAGCAACAGAATCCTTCAAGCCGGAAAGTGTTCCTCCAAGTTTGTTCCATACACTAGAGTTCTCTGTGTCGCTAGAGACAAACCCTCTATTTAGAAGGTCTAGCCTGTTGTTGATGTCTTGATCTTCATCCTCATCATCGTGATATACCGAATCGATACGATTGGATGTATTACTAGGATTAGTAAGAGACTCGTGGAAAGATCTTCTGTTATTTTCGTAATTAAGATCGGCCGCGTTTGATAAGTTAAATGACCTTAAATCGTTGTTTGTGTGCTGTCTTCTTTTGAAGAGCTCCCTATCTATTGTTCTTTTGCCGTCAGCAATAATTAGATCCTTTCTTTTATTATTCAACTGTTCTAAATCTACCGGGTCATGATTTGACTCGTCATCGAAAGAAGCCCACGAATCATAAAGATCGGAGCTCAATCCAAGACGCCTTTTTAATTTCTCATAGACATGAAAAATGTTCAAAATCACCGGAATCAAAACGAATCTTGGAAGCCAGTCATTCATCAAATTGAACAACCCAGTTAGGTGAATAGATTTACCAAACCATGATTCAAAGACGGAATCTCTTGAAATGAACAATGTAATGAAGTTGTACGAAAGTGGGATTGTCAACCTAGCAATATATGTGGCGTAGAAACAAGCCGAAACTGGGTCGGAGTTGAAACTCACTAAATGATACATATTAAAAATCTTGAGCAGTGTTAAGGAATTCAATGCAGCGATCAACATGTATGAAAATATAATGATGGAGATCCATAGCTTTAAAGTATCAGAATTCTTGATTCCAGTAGTATATATGATCAAATTCATGAATGAGAATTTAGTGGAATGAAAAAACTCTGATTCAATGACTATGAATGACATTGTAAACAAAACGACTGACAAGAACCTATTCCACAGGGGTATAACATAGTAATACAAAATGAAGTTAGATCTCGGCAGAAGGAGCGATCTCCTATTAGTGTTTCTGAACACTAGTTTGTTTCTTTCTTCGAGATTTGAGGTCGTCTTGGATTTGATCACGTCTTCAAGTGTCATAACTTTGTTGAATATAGTATCAAACTCGGATTCATATGCCACTAGTTTATACAAATTTTGGTTGAAGCTAGCTGATAATTTCTTCATGTAATCGGACGTGATGCTATCTCTAGATATTGTGTTTTCATTTTCATGGGCATATTGTGTCTCTACAGAATCCTTTAAATCTTCTGGGATTCTATTGTATAACTGCAAAATCCAGTCTCTAAATCTAATATCTTCTCTCGAATCATTGGTGAAATGCTTCTTCAACTCCAATATTTGGAAAATATCCTCTTTCAAGCTGATCTTAGTGTCTTCGAGATTATCAACTAATTTCGGAATCTGGAGATATTGATGGTTCAACTTTCTCATAATATTTCCACTGATCCACTTATTTCTAGGTATACTCACAAGTCCATGGCCCAATAACCACAACGCTAGTACCAAAGAGTAGATATGGGACATTGCAATAATCATTAGCTTCAATTGAGTGAATGAAAGTCCTCCAACTTCGAGCACTAAGTAAATTACCCCAGCCACGGATACAGCTAAAACAGTAAGCTGGAACTTGATGTTTCTCTTCAATGCATCCTTGAACTTACTCATCTTGTCGTAGTAGCCAGATCTATAGAACTCTTGAAGAAGTGGAAGCAAAAGCCAAGTTAGCAAAAATGTTATCCAATAATTACTCTTCCACAAATATACCACAACTTTATCTGAAATATCGAACCATATTGCCTTCAGCGTTGAATTACTCGATACATAGTCTATGGGCAATAGAAATATGATCGATAGTGGTATAAACACCGCTAGTAACAATGATATCAGTGTATAAAAAGGATAATTGAATATATTGATGTAAAATCTGACTCCCCATAAAGTCAACAAAAACGAAAAGACATAGCTTATAAATGGAACAATCCACATATTTTACTTGTCTTGTCTCTGTCAAAGTATAGACGATCAATCAGTCGTCGATTATTCAATCTATTGATGGTTTAGCTAATAAAAAGCTCTAATATATATGATTTCTTTTAATATGCGATAACAATAATAATTTAAAAGGATAATAAAATAATATATATCTCTTTTTTTATTCAAAGAAGATATTAGGAGATGTCGGAACCAGAGGAACATACAACGACAACGACGAAGAAGAAATCTGTCGATTTTGCCCCGTTACCTGAGGAAGATTTGAGGGAGCATCATGAAGAACTTCGAAAGAAGGAAGAAGTGAAGAAGCAGTCTAATCCATTCCAGAAAATTCCTCCGGAGTTTTCACATTTGCAGAAGAAAGCATCTGCGCCAGAACCCTTAGCCTCCGAGCAGCATAAGAAGAAAACGCAGCGTAACTTTGGTCCTCTGTTCGATGAACTTGGTGAGTTGAGGTATTTAGCAGTCAAGGATATTTCAGTCCAGAATAAAGAAACCGAATTGAACTTCAATTATCCTGAAATCTGGAGACCTATCCCTAGCGATCGTGTGCTTGTTGATATCACGTATGCGTCATTGAACTCGTTGGATCTTGCGAAGATCAATCGCTATCTATTGAACGTTAGCGACGTGAAAGTAGGATTAGGCTACGAGTTTGCAGGGAAGATACAGGAGTTGGGTAAAAGCTTCAAGACCAGTGGAGAGTATTCGATAGGAGACACTGTTATTGGACTTATTAACCCTTTAAGTAAAAAGGGTTCATTGTCTACCAGTCAACTCATAACCCCGTCAAGAGACATTTTAATCAAGATTGATGAGGATACCTTGAATAAAGCTGAAAGTATTGATATTCAGCTCTCATTCAATAAGTCAAAAGATAATGATAATTTTGAAATTGAGTCGTCTTCATCATCTGGGTCTGTTACTGAGTCTGAAGAAGCTGCTATACCTCCTTCCTCACCTCAAACAAGAAAGCAACTAACAAGCATTTCTACCGATCTTGAATTGCCTCCACTTGCAAAACTCACATCCTTTCCAACCTTATATTGCAGAGCTAAGCAATTGCTAAGGCACTCTTCGTCTATCTTTGAATCCACAAGAAAGGCAAATATCTTGATTAATGGGGGCGATACTAATGTCGGATTTACAATTTTACAATTACTCAATTCGTCTGTCTATTCAACATTGAGTGAGTTAAATGTCATTTTGATAGTCAAAGAAAGCAGCACTGATAAAATGCAAAATTTCTTGAGTCATTTCACTAAAGGGTCTTATTACGATCCTTCTAAGATTAAGAGATTTCAACTAGTATCATATGATGTTGCCTATGATGACATTATTTTACCTGGAGAAATCGTTCCGGTAAACTACAAGAAACCTGATTTCTTCGCATCCCAAGTATTGGGTGCACTTTTACGTGATGATGAACCTGGAGACAAGACTATCAGCAAAAGCAACATTAATGACTATAAATTGGACCTTATAATAGACATTATTGGCAGCAAGAAATACTTCCAGAAATCAGTTAAATTCAACAGAATTGATGGTATGAATTTGCCTCTTAGAAATAAACTTGCAGAGGGATCCTCTCTAGTACTGCTTTTTAATGGGAAAGTAAAGGAACCATTTTTGAAAAAACTTTTGAAGCCCAAAGCTGATAATTCTGCTTTCGTATCAGCTTGCGGTTTTAATGTCTCTCAACCAACATACAGCATTGACAAGCTCATAGATTACTCTGGATCTTTAATTTGGAGTTCAAAATGGGCATCCGACCTTGCAAACTCTTATTTCACCAATTACAATTACTATGAGGAAATAGAACTCAAGTTCAAAAGAGAATGGGTCATCGAAGGGTTAAATCTCTTTCTCAAAGGTCAATTGAAGTTCAGAATCGACGATTATCTTGATTGGAGAAATAACTTCAAGAAGTACGTTAAATTACTTAAAAACGACGATGGTAAAGTCATATTTAAGATTGAGAGTTTCTAAACGGGTTATACTCTCACTCTATCAACCCTTTGCCTTATGTAACGTTAGCTTTTATATACCACAATCATTTCAATGGAACCTTGTTTGTAGCCCGAGCGTGATCTACTTTGGATCGCTAATAAATAAAGGCAATAGTAAGATGTGGTTAAAAGGAACGATAGGGAACCACATTTAATTAGTCATTTTAATAGCATCTCGGTGAGAAATATAGGCCACTTAGCTGATGTGTAATACGCCATCTTAAGTAATGTCACAAGGTTCAATGAGTGTTCATTCACTTATAGATAGATTTTCGAATCCAGAGCGTTCACAATCAACGGATCATGATAAATTAATAGAAAAGAAAAAGCAAGCAAGCGATGAAGAACGACTAAAGGGAGTCTCTAAAGAGGCTATTGAGCAGTCTGGGATTTTACTGCTCCTTGGACCAAACGTCAGCTCCTTCCCTTTCTCAGAAGAAGCTTATGTTGAATCGGTTAAGCTTAAGGCTGAACAGGAAAAGACTAAACAAGAGTACTACAGAGCAGAAATAGCAAATAAGAACTATTCTATCATACAAACTGCATTGAGGGCACAGATACCTCCGAACTTGATACCATTCATGTGTGTTGGGATATTACCTGAGCAGCAACAACATCAGCAACAACAACAACATCAACAGCAAGAGCAATCAAATCCAGACGAACAGAAGACTCCGAACTCTGGGCTTCCTCCTCATAAGATAGGTCAAGAAGGATCCTTAGGAAAAACACATAGCAGAGGCAGCAGCAGATCGGACCCACGGCAAGTAGATCTGCTCAATGCTTCACCGGTACCTTTAGCAAACTTCAAATTTGGCAGTGGGACACCGAACTCCAGAAGGCCTCTCTCGCCGGCAAAGATTGGGGCTGCTGCTGTTGCTAACTTGGCTAACCCAAGTGCACCTTATAGAACAGGGCCAAGAAGGTCATCGAGGATCATTCCACTGCATCAACGTCATTTTTCAATGCCCACAGAGCCAAGTAGGCCAAAGAATCAAAGCTTGGATCATAACAAAGCGGAAGAGAGTCCGTCACTGAAAATTCCTGGTCAACTGCTGGGCCCAAGTCTTGCTCCCGGATTCACCCCGGCTCCATCAGTATCTAATTTAACTCCAACTATCGTCACGAATTTAGATAACAGTGGACCTTCTCTGCAGCTACTGTCTCCGTTAGGGTCAACTTCTTCGATCCAAGTCAAGCCTTCTCCTGCTCAGCCTTTGCATAAGCAGAGCAAACTGAATCGTCCGTTATCTCAGGAATCAATGCAGTCATTCCAGCATGTAATTCAGTTTCATCATTGGAAACCTGGTGCACCAATACAAGGTCCCAGTGGAGGCATTCCTCACAATAGTCCATCTCCCAACCCATTCCGCCAGCAAAACCCGATGCAACAGAGTCACAAAAGACATAAGTCACGATCTGAAAATATGTCTATTGATCTTGTTCCCTCCATTCATATAGCTTCGGCTTCGAAAGAGAGCCAAAGTGCTGACGAATCCGATCCCCATGATTCACACGAAGAGGACATAACAATGGACACAAGCACTGTTGCTGATGGCGAAAAGTCAGATCGACGCAGAGATTCGGAAGGCTCGAAGTCCAATGTTGGACGATATCCTCACGACATACTTTCTCCCTCTAATAATTAGATCGCCGGAAGATTTCTAATATGAGCTAATATCAAATTGAGTCTAGAAACTTCAAGACATTTTGTAGGTCGTTAAATTTGCTTCTTCATTCAATTATTTTCCCTAAAGATCTCTCAGCATAATTGAATTTTAAGGGAAGCCATACCCGCAAGGGTTGTGGTGCAGACCAAACCATAGAACTAACTACTACAACAGAGAGATCGTGATTATCTTGATGGAAAAACTCTTTTTTTTTTTCTTCTTTTTTTTTCTGTTTATAGTTATTGATTTAAGGATAAACAGATAGAAGCACAGGCTGCTCTTGGTAGAAGAATGCAAGAAAAAAATTTCAGAATGGCATTTTCCAATTAAAGTCCAAATGGCATAAAAAAGTATGAATAAATTCATCACTACTAACACTCTTCTGATTAGCCCTGCTTTTTGAAAAAAATTGATGTCTTATACTCCTACAGCTTGACGCTTTCTCTGATATATTCAAATACCTTAACACATCGAAGCTCTCGATGTTTCAAGAAATAGATTCGTAAAGACCATCAAGAGATGAACATAGTCCTCAATAGGGCGAAAACTGGCCAAGCATCATATAATATAGTTACATTCTTAAGGATTACATCGTCAGGAAAAGGATATTTCGTAAACCGAGCCAAACTTAGAGACTAGATACTGATGTTGCACTTTTTGCATTTTTAGTTAAAGATGATATCAGACTCGACTCTGTGTACAATCTACTAGTTGATCAATGACAGCGAATATTACTTTATGTGACCTGGAGAGCAAATAAAATCATGGTATTAAATATCTGGATCTTTAACAGTTTCATGTCATCTTTAAAAACGAAAAATCATTCAGCTTACCTCCCTCTCTCGGTGTGTTTTATCTTACATTCTATCTTTCAAATATTGTAGGGCAATTCATGTTTCTTATACTAGTAATGATGTATTTATCCAGATTTTGTACCGGCTGCAAAAAAAATTCAAAAAATTAAAATAATGGACAGTGTGGAATGTTTCATAATCTTTATATCTTGAGTTCAGACCTGAATTTCAATTATTCTACAAACACATAGTTTGAGTGCCGATAGGTTTTGGAAGCTCGAAATTGATAAATACACAAGTTCCATTAGAGTAGGTGACACAGATGATAATAATAGTTTATCGTTTATATACAGGCCATACACGATATGGACCCTTGATTGAATTTAGTACTCTTTGACTCTATGATAAGACTAAAAATCGCCATCTTTAACAGCGATCATAGAGATCTGTTTTCTCCAAGTAACTATCAGTTCTCTATACTCCTATAATAATAATAAAATACATTGATGTTTGAACCAAAGCTTCCTAATTTCTATTTTTGTTAAAATTCGTCCTTTCATGCTTTATTCTGGAAAAAAGCCAGAGTTTGATTTTCTTAGGAAGATTAGAAAGAAAAGTTTACTCTTGATTCTCTTAATTTAAGTACCAAACTCCTTTTAAAGACAGCAAGTTCCCGGAAAATGATTTCTAATTAAAGGGTGGTTCCCGTATGCTTGACGCACTTCAAAATAATAGGAACTAGCACATACTCTTTATATCTACAACGAATATGCATACGGTGAAATCTTGACTCATATTTAAACGATATTTAAGCACAAATTATATAGTGAAAGAGAAAATAGTATACCTAACCTGTAAGATTACCTTGAATAAGAGTTCCAATTTCAGGAGAAACTCTTGAGAACATGGCGATAGCACGTTGTTGAATTTCAGGGTTAGCTCCTTTCAAGTTAAGAGAAACATTATGAATAAAGGCATCGGCTTGACCTGTCTTTTTAAATACCTTCCACAATTCCAAAGGTTGAACGTAGTCCTCCTCAGTAGCAGACCATTGGAAGTTGGTGGCTTGGCCAACCCACTTCTCGTGATTCGCGTCACTAAGATTAGCAGTTGTACTGTACGAAAGAGGTTCAAATGAACTAGGGTAGTTCGGTGCAGAACCGTAATTTCCATTAACAGTACCTGGACCATCTCTTTGGAATGGATTGTGAGCTTGGAGTGGACAGTTGACTGGAATTTGCATGAAATTGGGTCCCAAACGATGGCGTTGTGTATCGGCGTAAGAAAATAACCTAGCCTGTAAAACAGGATCAGCGGAAGGCTCAATACCAGGAACAGTATTAGCAGGACTGAAAGCTGCTTGTTCAACTTCAGCGAAGTAATTTTCTGGGTTTCTGTTAAGAACAAATTTACCGAATCTTCTGAGAGGGTATTCAGAATGGGGCCAGGTCTTTGTCAAATCGAAAACACTGAATGAAGCTTTTTCAGCTTGCTCAGGAGTCATAGTTTGAACGTACACTGTCCAGGACGGATATTCACCTCTTTCGATAGCTTCATATAAATCTTGACCATCATGATCCGGATTATCGGCAGCCATTTTGTGACCTTCTTCATTTGTGAAGTTTTCAATGCCTTGGTCTGTGAGAAGGTGGATCTGAACGTAATGCCATTCACCCTTCGCATTAGTCCACTTGTAAGTGTGGGCAGAGAAACCGTGCATATGTCTATATGAGCGAGGAATACCACGATCAGAAAAAACAAACATAGTATTGTGGACTGACTCTGGGTTATTGAGTAAGAAATCCCAGTACATATTAACATCTTTGAGATTAGTTTTAGGATCTCTACTCTTTTGAGTGTGTACTAAGAAAGGGAACTGGACACCGTTTCTAATAAAGAAAATTGGACTGTTGATATTGACCCAATCAATTACACCCTCTTCGGTGTAAAACTTTGTTGCAAAACCACGAGGGTCACGAACTGTGTCAGAACTACCCTTTTCAGGACCCACAGTAGAAAAACGGTTGAAAAGTGGCGTCTTCTTACCAACTCCATTGAGGAAATCGGCACTGACTAAGTCAGAAATGTCGTCAGTGACTTCGAGGTAACCGTACGCACCAGAACCTTTAGCATGAGCAACACGTTCAGGAATCCTCTCACGGTCAAAATGTGCAATAAGATCAATGAAATGATGATCCTCAAGTAAGTTGGGGCCAAATTTTCCAATCTTTAGCATGGCATTGGGGTTTCTAACTGGGCATCCGTTGGATGTCGTGTAAAGAGGAACAGAATATTTCTTATTATCCACCATTTTTTTTGTATCAATTGATTGTTATATGTGAAAATTAACTTAATTATTAACCTATCCAAAAGATTGACGAATTCTTTCTTTAGATAGATAAAGAAGAAGTGACATCATGAATAGGCAAGGAATTTTGAGTGCCTTATATAACACTCTTTCTTACTGGATGCTTATCTCATCGACAGAAGTTGCAGCAAGCGTGTCCTGTCAAATTCCTTATGCAGTTACGGGTCCTATAGTCAGGACGCAGGGCAACTCAAGACAAGACAACCGCTAAACATATTGATGTCCAAGTTTGCAATTGATGAGGATTTGCCCATTGATCACTCTGATAGTCACCAGTAAACTTCAAGATCTCCTTCTAATAAATCGTGATCAGTATAGTTTTCTGATCGAGTTTGTTTTGTCCCATGTTTTTTAGTGTGACAAAGTTGATAATTCTCTAATGATATTGGATGTTTCTCTAAAAAAAGACCCAGTAGCTTACAAATAAGAGTATGGTGGCTTCCATTATTACCACAATCGAAAAACCGTCTATAAGGTTTGTTCGGAACTACTAATTAGTGTGATCTACTTGAAACAACTCAAGTTGTTTGATGCACTGTTGGACAATGTAGTGGCTCTTCTGTGAAGGCAGAGAGTATAGACTCCAGCATTTGGTTTAAAAGACTTCTATAGCCCCAGATCAGCTTATTCATCATGCAGAATTGAGTTTCACTTCAAACTAAAGTAGTAGTAACCCCACTCTTTCTAAGAGTTGAAATAAATTAAATGGCTATTATATGGCTCGGAAGACTTGCGATGAGCCAAAATTAACGCTTTGGAGAATAGATACATTCAATGCGATCCTTACGAAGTATGCTATTATGGATGACATTATAGGGTCATCAATGAAGGAATAACACTATAGGATCATCATCTAACGTAAATAAAACGCTGCGAGATATTCTAGAGTTGCCGTTCTATCAACTACGATAATGGCGCATTACTATCTGTGAATAACCTTGCATTGTAGATTCCCTTTTGCACTAATTTGATGATCTGAAATTCTAGTTCGAACAAGGACACATAAAGATTGACATCATATCAAAGTAGCCCCTCATGAAGCCAACTTCCAATCAGCCAACACGGGTTTCTTGATTATCGGGATTAATTTCATCATTGGAAAAGAACTTTGCATTCAGATACAGTCTCAGAACACCAACTGCAGTCATTGCAGACCCTAGGATGTCAATTACAGTCAATGCAGTTACGATAGAATCCAAAGATAGTAGGTTTGATATCAGAAATGGGGTAAAAAAGCTGATAAGTTTGATACTCTTTCGGGTCCCTCAATTAATAAGCTAGGGCTGGAATTAAGTCAAGAGGAACCACTTAATTACAAACGTGTTCTCGTTTTCTGCCTTCTTAATAATTCTAAGAGTCGTTTTTGGTCAAAAGTCCTCTGTTATTAGCTAAGTTAAGAACACTCTGAGCTCAAAAGATACTTATCAGCAAGAACTTAGCGCTCACTTGAATTCTATGGTTAAGCAGCGCTCTTCAGATTGCTTTTTTGAACAATTAAACCTCCTTCTTTGATTTCAATGCTATGGTTAAGCAGCGTTCTTCGTGATTACTTAACTTAAACAATTAAACCTGCTTTCTTTGATTTCAGATGAAATTTCAAAGACTCAGCTTTCATGCTGATTGAAATTCTAGATTCGACCAACCCCAATTCTACTATCTATCAGCGACTCTTTTCGAATCCATTCTTACTAAAAGGATTCATTTACGCCAGCAGCTAGATTTGCTTTACATGATTCTGGAATTCACGAGATAGCAATATATTAGGAGCAGTTGACACTGATAATTTCTTCATATTTTTTAGCTCCTACTTTGTTTTGATTGATCTATAATCTCACAAATTAATAAATTTTATCCTAAGAATATGGTCGCTTATCACTATGATTTTGTTATTGTTGGAGGTGGTACTGCTGGTAACGTTGTTGCTGGACGTCTTGCTGAAAACCCCAACGTATCTATTTTGATTGTCGAAGCCGGTTCTGATGACTCTATTAATGACCCAGAAACTATTACGCCATCCAATGCTATGGAGCTTCGTAACACGAAGTACGATTGGGCCTACAAGACGACAATGGTGAAGCGCGATGACTACGAACGTATCGAGAAGCCAAACACTAGAGGTAAGGCTCTTGGTGGAAGTTCGTCTCTAAACTATTTCACATGGATCCCTGGTTGTAAACCTACCTTCGATAGGTGGGAAGAATACGGTGGAAGTGAATGGACTTGGGATCCCCTAGTTCACTACCTCAGAAAGAGCGCCACCTATCACGATGACTATGGCCTTTACAATCCGGAACTTAAGAAAATTGGTTTGGGTGGACCACTTCCAATTTCTCATGCCGAGCTTGTTCAGGAATTGAAGCCATTCCGTGAAAATCTCATTAAGGCTTGGAAGTCAGTTGGTCAGCCTATGACAGACAATATTTACGACGGTGAAATGATTGGTCTTAATCACTGTGTGGACTCCATTTACCATGGCAAAAGGTCAGGAAGTTTCCTATTTGTTCACAACAAGCCAAACATCACCATTCTCCCACATGTTCACTCCAAGAAATTGATCATTGATAAGGCCGATCGTGTTGCCAAAGGTATTACTGTTATTGACCCTTCTGGTACCGAACACAACTTTTATGCCAACTGTGAAGTTATAGTAGCACAAGGGGTTTTTGAAAGCCCTAAACTTTTGATGCTCTCCGGCATTGGGCCAAAGGACGAATTGAATAGGCACGGGATTGAAACCATTATCGACTCTCCTCACGTAGGCCAACATTTGCTTGACCATCCAGGCGTCCCCTTTGTCTTACGTGTCAAGGACGGTATATGTGTGGATGATATTCTTTTGCGCCTGGGCCCAAAGCACAACGCTGCCATTCAAAAATATAAGAAAGGCAAAGGCACCAAAGATCCAGGTCCAGTTGGCTCAGGTCTTCTTGAGTTGGTTGGATTCCCACGAATCGACAAATATTTGGAGAAAGATCCTCAATACGTAAAGGCCAAAGCCGCAAATGGAGGAAAAGATCCATTTTCTCCAGAAGGACAACCCCATTTTGAGCTCGATTTCGTTGGTATGTTTGGAAGCGCATTCCAATGGCACTATCCAACTCCCAAGGAAGGGTCTTACATCAGTGTAGTCGTTGACTTAGTTCGTCCCGTTTCTGAGCCGGGTGAAGTCAAGCTCAATAGCAGCGACCCACTCGTTCAAGCAAATATTAATTTGAACTTCTTCTCAAACGACCTTGATATTATTGCCATGCGTGAAGGTATCAGGTTCAGTTACGATGTTCTTAAACGCGGTGAAGACTTCAAAGATCTTGTTGTTTCTGAATTTCCATGGGACATGCCCCTTGACAATGAGAAGGAAATGAAAAGAGCCGTTTTGGATCGTTGTCAAACCGCTTTTCACCCATGTGGTACTTGTCGTCTTTCTAAGAATATCGGTCAAGGCGTTGTGGATCCTCACCTTAAGGTTCATGGTATCAAGAACCTTCGTGTTATTGACGCTTCTGTCATTCCAGTTATTCCCGATTGCCGTATCCAAAACTCTGTTTATATGATTGGCGAGAAGGGTGCTGACTTAATTAAGGCAGATCATAAACTTCTCTATTCAGCTTGAGTTAGAAGCTAATGTTTCTTATTGTTTATTATAAGTATGATGATTCGATTGATTTTATGTTTTCTTGCGTATTCGATTAATATATGTCGCAAACCAAATTTACCAAAAATCGTTCACAAAACTCTTAAGATAGCTTAAACATGGCTTTTGATTCAAAAAATATGAGTAGTAAGAGCTCTATATCAACATGTCTTTACTTGCTATAATTTAAATTGACATATTGATGACTTTCCTACAATTTGTCCGTAATCAAATGCTATTAAAATCGTTAAAATAGTCCCTACAGGACCATAAACTGTCTTAAAAACTCTAGAAAAAAGACCTCTAATAGAAGAATATGGTCTCTATAAATTGAAATTATCGACTACACTTATCAATTCATCTGCTTTAGGTCATTTGAGCTCTCAAGACTTCAAGAAGGAACTCCTTTGAATCCAGACCATGAAATTTCGCAGTCTCTAAGTGTTAAAAAATAAGAGACCGAGGTGTGAAACTAATTATAATATATTCTAAACTATCTTAAGATGAGTAGCTTGGCGAAGTCTCGGGTGCAAACAGTATCCTCTTTAAAGAGAATCGTTGGTAGAGGGTTACTGAAGTCAACAGCTAATACCGTTCTTTTGGCTTATGTATATATTGTATTGCCTAAGTTATTCAAACGCATTCATAGGGATGTTAAAGGAAAAAGGTATGATAGAATTTGGTCCGATATTACTCGAACTCTCATTAAAGCACTTGAATTCCTGAAGTTTCCCATGTCAATGGGAAGGATTGTTGCAATGTTAAACATTTTAACTCCTGTTGTTGAAAAGGTGTTAAAACGAAGAAATGTTGCTAATCCTCTATTAGCTACGGCAATTGCTGGTTTCATATCGTCCATGGTTAATTATCCACTATTTCAGCGGCATATAACAAAGTACGGAAGAATTCATTCTTTGGACTTTACGTTAATATTGGTTGTTAGGGCGTTAGATACCGTTATTTCTTCAAGTGTTCAATCAATACTCAGCAAACGGCCAAAGAGATATAATATTCATTTATTCGGAGACGAGCTTCTATTTATTGTCTCTTCGGCATTAATAATGCATGCGTGGACATTTCGTCCTGAGAAATTACCGCCAGCTTATCTGCGTTGGATCACATCGGCTGCTAATATGGATGATGATATAATTAACTTCTTTAGAAGCTTCGAACAAAAAAGATGTAAGTATGGAGAAGAGTGCCCTGATGAGGATATTTTTAGAGATTTTTGCAAGAAGTACGGCAAAGATCCCGAGTTGGGAGATACTAAATCGAAGGAGCCCGTACCTTGTGAGATTTATCATGGGTTTTCAAGTAAAAGCTGCGAGCTTAATGCTCTTGTGAGGTTTGTAAGAGGTTTTAAATTTGCAGCTAGGCTTTATGGATCAATAAACTTGATAATGTGGCTAGTTAGACGTGGTAGTCCTAAACCATATATCATCAATACGGTAAGGTCATCAGCATTTTTGGGCTCATTTATAACACTAATGTGGTATGTATTCTGTATGGTGCGATCAAGGTTAAGTAAGCTTTTCCCTAACGTATCTCCTAACTTCTGGGAACGCTTAGCTCCACAGATTGGAGCATATGCTACGGGCTTCAGCTGCTTCGTTGAAAGTGGCCAAAGGCGCAAAGAATTGGCTTTATTTGTCGCTCCAAAAGCTTTGGGTACTCTTGTCCCAGTGAAAAATGACAATTTCCATTTCCAAATCGAGAACTTAGCTTTCAGCCTTAGCTTTGCTATTTTGGTATCTTATGCAAGGCAGGATCCATCGAAAGTAAGGGGCCTTTTAGGCAAAGCCTTACGTGTTATATTCGCATCTTGAATAATATATATATATGTCATTTATAACTTGTTAAGATTATTTATTGGCACATGTTTATTAAAATTATCTTTAAAATATATACTGAGTGTAAACCTTTATGCTAATTATGTATCTTGCAAAGACTGGTACATTTGTTCGGCCATATTTTCCGTATCTAAGATGGACATAGCAACCATATCATCTTCATCATCGCTAGATGTTGACAGATCTTCTGAGCCAGGCTTTTCGAAGGTAATATCCAGCTTTTTGATCGAATCATATGAGTTCTTTAAATCATGAGCTAATTTCCTAATCATACCTTCCGAGACAGAATCACTTATGAGCCAAGAGCATAAATCTTCGAGCCATATCTTATCATACACATAATAGACGTCGTGGTACCGAAATAACTCCTTCAACTCCAACAAGCTCTTTATTACTAGTCGTTTACCTCCTCTCAAGTTATAGTAAACATCATCCCAGACCTTCGATATCAATTTGAAATTTCTATGCAATGGATACGAAAGTGCTCTTCTGAAACAAGTTATCGAAGCTACCTTCAAGAGACTTTCACTCAATCCTTCATTATAAATGACAAGTAGCGAATCAAGGAAAGAAAATTGGGGCACCAACTTTCCGATTGTCCAAGCACTCTCTATGTTATGGTCCCCTTCTGTTTCTCGTAAGTCAAAATGAAAAGCAAACAAAAGTGTGACTAGCAATGCCATCAATTCAGGAACATACAGATTTTCAACGATATAAGATTTTCTAGGAAGGTTAATCATCAACTCTTGCTCCTTCTTTGTAAATTCCACGTGCATCAACTCTTTTTGATCATCTGGTAGCTCTTGTTGGCTCTTATACCATTTCAAAAACAGCTTTGTAATGGGAGATCTCCACTCGAGTAATGACTTGTATACATTTTCTTCATCAGCTGGAGGATATTTCTCCATTATGTACTCCGATGCATAGTACTCTGGATCAAATTTTAAATTTTCTTTTATCAATCTTTCAATGATTCTATCACTTGGTGGCGTACCTTCTGGGTCACCCAACTCATTTATGTCATTACCATTAACTAAGGAAAGCCCAACTATCTTGCTATACCCGTTATTGAAGCCATAAGATATGTCGGAAATCAGGATAGACTCCTGTTCTGGCATTGTTTGCGAAACCTCCCAGTTAAAATGCTCTCCCTCCTCAAGATCCTTCTCTAAAAGTGTCTGATCTTTAGTAACATCATTTTTGACGTCTAGCTCTTCGATCAATGGCTTCGCCTTGGGGTCGACTTGAGTATTTGCTTCTTTAACTTCTGAATGTGATTCACTTACAGTTGATCTTGAGAGTAGTTTTGAAACCAAATCTAGGTCAGGAAACGTTTCACCTCTGATCGCCTTAGGAATTTTCACTTTGATGCATTCATCAGTAGCGTCGTATGAAGCATTTGCTCTTTCGTCATCAACGCAAGCTCGGGGAAGTCTCAATCTAAGGTAATATGGCAGTAGGGAAAAGACAAATAACTCATCTTGAACAATCATTTCAATGTTTTTTGCATTGAATCGAATATGCGATACCTTTATTGATATGAAGATGAACTCATCATCTTGATCTATGGTGAAGAAAGGGGTAAGCATCCTTAAAAGATCAAATTATCACTCTAAAAGAGTTTGTATGAGATGAATTGATGCATTTCTTGACACGAGCCGCACGATGGAAAATTATATTTAAGATCATTTCAGCAGAAGTTGGACCAGATAAAGCTCATTACATTAAAATGCCAGATAGTAGGCCAGAGGCAGAGAATACTACGATAAATAAGGAGAAAAGGTTTCCTCGTAGGAGGTTTGTGGGGAAGAAGTTGAGTTCAGACCTGGGAGATGGCACAGCCCTTGTTAAATCATCTCATCGGAGGCATGTTGGAAGAGCTGTGAATCAGGTCCCAGATGAAATATTGAATGACGAGAGTCTCAACGAAGCCTTGAGGTTGTTGCCACTGAATTATAATTTTGAAATACATAAGACAGTTTGGAACATCAAGAAGCAAAATGCAAAAAGAGTAGCATTACAAATGCCAGAGGGCTTATTAATTTATTCATTAATTATATCAGATATATTAGAACAGTTTTGTGGAGTGGAAACAGTGGTGATGGGGGATGTTTCGTATGGAGCTTGTTGTATTGATGACTACACGGCGAGGGCATTAGGTTGCGACTTTATTGTACACTATGCTCACTCATGCTTGGTGCCTATTGATATAACTGCTATCAAAGTATTGTATGTCTTTGTCACTATAAATATCGACGAAAACCATTTACTCAACACCTTGAAAAGGAACTTTGACAAAGAATCACATCTAGCTGCATTTGGAACTATTCAGTTTAATCCCACTATCCATAGCGTTAAAGCTAAGCTTGAGCACGATGAAGAACACCCGATCTTTATAACCGCACCACAATCCATGCCCTTATCGAAAGGCGAAGTTTTAGGCTGCACTTCTGCCAGAATGAATAAAGACCAAATCAACGCGATGGTGTACGTTGGTGATGGAAGATTTCACCTTGAAAGTGCAATGATTCATAATCCAGAGATCCCAGCCTTCAGATACGATCCGTATTCGAGAAAGTTTACTAGAGAACGTTATGATCAGAAACAAATGATAAAAGTTAGGGAAGATGCAATAAGCGTAGCTAAGAAGGCTAAAAAAATCGGTTTGATTTTAGGTGCCTTAGGAAGGCAAGGGAATCCAACAACTTTGGATAATATCGAGAATGCATTAAATCAAAGAGGCATTGAAGTGATAAAGATAATTCTTAGTGAGATTTTCCCCCAAAAAATCGCTATGTTTGATGATATAGACGCATTTGTACAAGTAGCTTGTCCCAGGTTATCAATTGATTGGGGTTATGCCTTCGATAAGCCTCTTTTGACGCCATATGAAGTCATGGTTATGCTTGATCTTGATCAAAAATGGCGTCAAGACTATTATCCTATGGATTACTATTCAAAAGATGGATACGGTAGAGGAAAAATTCCCAGCCATACATTATAACGTATATATGCATAAAGATGAAATATTTCATGACTCCAACTTCAATTGATCCTCAGATCTCAAGAAATCTTCTTCAACTCCTAATAATGTCGCAACTTCCATAACAGACCATGTCAACAGGGTCTGTAAGTATTCCTCTGATATCAAATTAAAGCATTTATAGAATTTAGTGAACCTCATGGATGACTCAGAAGTCACATTATTCACCACAAGAGGTGAATTTACCTTCATTAATGAGTCCTGGACCTTTATTAATGCGTTTGGCAAAAATTCCTGAACAATTTGATTTATCTCATCTATTTTATCTTTGGTGAACAATTTATTTTGGGTTATTGGCTCATAAATGGAAACATCAAAGAAGTCATCCGTAAGAGGGCAAATCATGCAAATGACGTTATAGAGATCGTAAATACCGCATTCTTTAATAATATTAGTAAATTGAAGATCTGTTAGTTCTTCTGTCAATTTGTCCATCGTTTCACTAATTTCCAAAACTTTATCATTAAATTGAGCAAGTGGCATTATTCTCGAAATAACGAAATCTAAGAAGTTCTCCTTGATTATCAAAGAGTCCCTCTTATTTCCAAAGAGCTTGTTGCTCTCAACATGATGATAGAATATTCCAATTGGACGGTCAACTATTAATTTTATCAATTTTTGATTACTATCAGGAGGAAAGTTGAGTAACGTGTCCGTGGTCGACTGTTCGATTAATGGTATGATTTCAGAATAGAATTCCATTGTCCATTCTGGCGGCTGCAAGTCCAAATTCAACTCTAATTGAGCCAGGTTACTTGCCTCAATCGTTGCCAACCTATTGCCGATAGTATTGATAATTTTGTCTTGAGTCAAACCAACCAATTCGTTGATCGAAGCGAGTATTGCACTAGTATTTTTCAATTGCTTAGAGAGCATGAAAAAGTAGAGCTCCAATAAATTGTCAATCGAATATATTGTTGCCAATTTGGTTTCTGACGAAATAGTTTGTTCGACCCTTGATTTGATTGGTCTAGATAACGATTTTAGAGTATTTTCAACAATCTCTCCGATTATATCCTTGAATTCTTCTTGCTCTTGATCGCCACCAAGATCATCAATGGTGAATATGCTGATGATTGTCTCAGATTCATTAACCACTACTGAATGAACGTATGCCAATAGGTCTCCAATAAAACGTACCGGATCATGAGATGCCACAAATATAGGTCTAGGAGAATCATAGCTCGAAAAGTTATCACCAGATGATAGTTCCAAATTTCCATTAACCTGATTCATGAATTCCTCCACTAGCTGTTTAGCCCTGGACTTCGTGAAGTTATCGACAACAACATTGAAGTAATTCAATCTCCCCTTGAGGTATTTTAAGCATTTATGTAAAGTCACTGTTCTCAGTTTAGTGTTTAAAGAATAAAGATTGCTCAAAGTTCTATTAGTATATGTTACAATTCTTTCCACAGCCTTATCTATCAGTTGATTGATTTTAGACATCACCTTAACTCCAAGTTGAGTGTTATCAACTGAAAGTAATATTGAACAGTTTTCGTTGACCTGCTCTGCTTTTTTTAATGTTGAAAAGAATTCATCATTGATATCACCACTCTTCAATACATATTCTTCATATTCGTTAAGAGAAAACTGTTTTCCAAAATTGACTAGAAGGCTTTTTTTCAAGCTAATAATCTTTCTTTGTCTATCAAGCTCCTTAACTTCGACATTAAAACTTTTAGAACTTTCATAGTTCTTGTTGATCTTTTCATTCGTAAGATTATTCAAACTGTTTAGACTCTTCAATTTCTCTTCAAATGACTTAAATAGTTCGACTGCAGGCTGATATTCTTTCAAAATCTTACTCTTGTTATCCAAAAGACTACTCTCCAATCTTCCACGTAGTTTCTTTCTAGCCATCGACCCAACGACCCCAGGTTCAATAAGCTCATCTATCTCCTCCGCAGTTCCCGGGAATTCTTCCTCCAAATTGATGAAGAGCTCTCTAAGCTGAGAATCGCTGAGTGAATTGTTAAGTACTCTAGAAAGTCTGATAGATAAACTGCTAGATTTAGGCACTCCATCTTCCTCAGCCACGTCTGCTGATTCATCTTCATTGGACTCCTTTTCTATTACCCCCAAGGACAAGTTAGCATACTTTTCTGCTAAATTTTCACCATTATAATTATCAAGGTCATCATTGTTTACCTCAATGCCTTCTTCTTCTGTCTCTTTTTCGTCAAAATTAAGAAAGTTCTTCGTTAAACTATTGAACGACGTAAATCTTTTGCCTAAATTTTCAATGTTAGACGATATAGGTAGAGACAAAGCAGGTTGAGGTTGCGGCAAATCAACAGTCTCCAGAAATGAGTCAAGATCTATGAAGTCCATCGTTCCACTCTATCAACCTTCTTCATTCAACGTCTCTTTTTGCTTATTATATGGAAGATAAAATTCGGTTTAGTGTTACTATCGATGTCGACCTCATAATTTTTCAGAGCCTACTCTCTAGAATACCCTACAATGATCACTATAACATCATAAATCTCATTATACCCATAGAAAGGAAGAAATCACTAAATATAACCGGTGGTACGTAAATAAAAATAGAACTAAAGAAATATATCCCTTCAGCTGGCTGCTCAGGGTATAGTATAAGTAAAAGGTAGCGAAAAAGAAGTAGAATGAAATAATAAATACTCTGTTTGCCGTGGAATTGATATTACAGAGGCTGGTAAATCGAAATGTGCACGGCAGCTAAGTTAATAAATCATTTATACTCACACTGACTCTTGTACTTTGCTTGTGTTCGGCTCCATTTCGAACAGGAGAGTCGTCGCTAACTCCAGCAGCAAGCAAAATAGACAGTATTCCATCTGAGCTATCATTGATAGAGCGATTTGAGGAATCAGAAGTTGCAATGTAGTTGTTTTGCCTCAATGAATTACGATTATTTTCATCGACTGAAATAGGGGAAACTTGATTTGAGTTGCTGAGTGATTGTAGACACTTAGAGGCATTGACTATATCAACCATGTCACTATAAGACATATGCCTAGAATTGGACGAGGGACTGATATTGGAGGTTAGCCGGTTTAAAGGAGTAGCGGGTTCAAGCATACGTGGCTTTGTATTGGGTGTAGCAACGATAAAGCCCCCAATAGAGTCATTGAACTGGGTGGGACTTGTGGCCGGAGTTGCGACTGAAGGCACAAGAGGCGGTGCCAACAGAGGAAGCGATGTTTGAGCTAAGACATGATTCTCCTTTTCGCCCAGTAATAGCTTATTTCTCTTCTCATGTTTCCGGCTATTCTTATTAGCTTTCGAATGCTTTTTAATCTTGCTATGGCCAGCAGTAGCAAGACCACTCACATTAGAGTCAAGGATAATCCGTGGCTCCAGTGCATTGAAAGTGCTCTCTTCAGGTACAGCAACAGCGACACCAGTAGCCTCATCGAGCCTCAATTCCCCAAATCCCTTATCATTCGGATTTAGACAGTAATCTGGGAAATCAATTCCAAATAGTGGGATTAACTCGTACCTAATATGATAACAGAATCTTCTCGCCAAGATTCGGCACAAATCGAAGGGCAACCATGTTCCTTGAATCTTCAAGAACCCACCTCTAATTCTCTTAATATGTTGATGATACTGTCTTGGAGTTGACTCTAATAACTTCACTATATCAGCCTTTGCATGGCTTTTTATATAGTCAGCACTCATTGAAGCCTTCCATACACCGGTCAAATGAACAAAGCCAGTTTCATAGTCCCAAATAACCCAATGGTTGTTGATTGGATACTGGAAAACAGTTAAGTAATGCCTTGTTGGATCTATAGTGGAAGTGGTGTACCTCTTAATTTCTACCAGAGGATATATGATTTCTTTCAATAAGTTGAACTTGTCAATAGGAATAAATGACAGAGTGGTAGGAGTCAATTTCTGAATAGGATAGTTTATCTTCAGAGTGTCATTGGGTCCACTAGCTGACCCCCCTGACTCCCCTGACCCCCCTGACGCACTAGATCCTAATCCCCCTGTCAGCCCCATCTTCCGTGAAGACCTATGCTCTGAAGAACCACTAGATCTATTGGAATTAGTGACCAGTGCAGTCAATTGTGGTCCAATCCCAGAATGATTAGATGTAATAATCTGGTTGGAATGGAACTTGCCTATCATGGGCAACGATTTAGTCTTTCTCTTAGAATTGTAGTGGATATGTGAATATCCGGGTTTCTGTTGGCTATAGACCTGCTGGTTGTAGCCTCCGTAATGCTCTCCCAGTGGAATCATAGGCTGTTGTATGCTCCCATACTGCTGCGTATGCGTCATAGGAAACGGTTGCAGCTGTTGGTACAACACTGGAGATAACTCTTGATCTATATGCCCTGATTGTTGAATTGTAATTGGTTCTGATTTGAATAACGGAGGTAACAGCTGTCTTTGACCATTAGCGAAGCCATTGACGGCGAATGGAATCATATGGGGCAACATCTTTGCCTTTTCCGCCTATTTGGCCCACAAGGAGTAGGGACTGCCTAATGAGCTTATAGAAAACGAAGAAGTAGAAGAATGTTAAGAAGAAGAAGAACAAGAATAAGAAGATAAAAAAGAAGTATTAAAATCTTTTATTCAATGAAGTTAGGTGTGTGTTCTGAAATACAATACTAAAAAGGGTTCAAGTTCACTTGAGAGTATGTAAGCTGAATGTGCCCTGGGACTAGATCAAATTGTCAAGCAGATACGTTTCCCAGCCACTACTATACACAGTGCCACGACTAGGGGGAGTGTCACCAAAAAAGTCCACTATAACGTCACCAGTCCCCTATCTTAGCTCTTGGTAAAGTCTTGGTAGCAGTTAATCATCCCATGTTCATTGGCATGAGAGGTAAACCTCTTCTACTCGTGATTGGTTAAAATTGACAGGCTAGATCACCATACGAATAACGTAACGTCCAGGTTAGTAAAGTGCATAGTACATGCTTATCTTGTCTTCTGCGTGCCTTCAGCTTGCTATCTGTTACTGTATAGTGATTTCTTTGCTCTATTGTTAAAGACGGTATTGTAGTGAATGCCAAACATAGAGATACGTTAGAAGAGGTCAATGACAGCGAAGAGGGGCGCAAACATACCTAAGATAGTCTTTATTTGAGGGTATATAGGTAATAATAGCGTTAGAATCGCCGATCAAATGACGCAGATATGGAACTGAAATCGTCTGACGTAGCTAGCAGAAAGACGAGGACTTCAAAAGAACGTGTTGAGGTTAGCGATAGACGATGTAAAAAGAAAACAGCAACAAAGTAGAGATATGAGGAGAGAGACAAAGATAGAGCAGAGCCACTTGTTACCTTTGTTTGTAATAATAAGGGGCAGAACCATCTTTCGCACCCAAGGAGCCAATATTTTTCCAAATTTGGGAACGACAATAGCCCATGTGCAAATAGCTGGATCGTACGACTACAGACTTGGTTGTGCAGAATATGAGTAGATTTAGTCATCGCCAAGACGCCTGGATTATTATATGATCCCGTCAATTGTGCTCAGTCAGATAGGTAAGTCCCGTTTAACTATTATGCTTGAGATCCATTGTAGCGAGGGATAAACCATTCGAGGATCGGCAAATATTAGGGAGAGGTCCGAAGGGGCAGTGATACTTAATTCAGGGCACTTTATAGTTCTTGGACAAGCTTCTATCTTCCACAGCCACCGAAGGGCTTATCATCGGAGTGAAGGAAAGGTTTTTGTTAGCCGAGTTTTTTTTTTTCATCTCTACTACTTGCCCTAAGTCCCTACTTTGTTAACAGCTCAGTGCTAACCTGAACCAAGTGAATTTATATATCTCAGCTTCTTTCGTAATTGTACCGCAGAAGTCAGGAGCGAACTCTACTAACGTAGTTGAAGAGACTCGCTACACTTCGCCACACTTCGCCACAAGATCTTCGCTCATCTTGGCCCGGCCCAGTGACTCTTGAAATACTCTCACCGTATTAGTGATGCCTCCTGTAAATTTTCGTGCAGGCTACAGGTAAATCTATAATATCAGGCAATAATGGCACTTACCCATAAAATGAATCAAGTTGTATATAAATATACCAATAGATATGCCTACTGTTCATTCAAAGCCATGTACATGGGAGTAGGTCCCCGTACATTGCCTCAAAACTACCGAAGAGCGTATTCTAATCACCCAAGCATCCCCACCAAAGAGACCAAAGAGACTAAAGAACAAGACGAGCGAAAACAACAGAGAAACGACCAAGAAGAGGAGGGAATGAATAACCAAAAGGAAAATAAGCACGTAAGTAACAGGAGACAGAGATACATACAAGCAAGCAAGATTTACTAACTTTCGAAGAGCAATATATATCGTCAATTTGGCAAGCCTTTTACCAAAGTTTGTTTGATTTCAATAGGAACTTATTATGCATTGCTAGGGTTGAGAGACGCTCTTGATGAAGAATGAGTATCATAAATCGCACATAGTTTTACTTATATAAATATATGTTGTATCTACTTCAATCTAAGGATTTGCATCTTGTCTTTTAATGAGTTCCACTATGCCCTCCCTTTTAGGATAGAATGGCCAGAAATATTCAGGAATTTGGTGAATCTTGACATTCAATTCATCTGCCCACTCCCAGACTAAGCTAGGAGATTTCAAGAACCCTTTCCCAATTGCAACAAGGTCGAAATAACCTTCCTCGATCATTCTATTCGTTTCCTTTGGATCATTTAATCCACCAACACAAGAAATAATAGCGGAATCACCCACAGCTTTTTTCACTTCACGAGCAAGCTCTGCATTAAAGGCAACAGTCCCCCTTCTATCCTGTTTGTAGTCATTACCCCCGGATGAGATGTCAATGATATCGATGCCCTTTTCAGCGACAATTTTCGCCAACTTCTTCGAATCTTCTACTTTCCAAGACTCGGGATCGCTTTCAGCGTTATCGCTAGCAGAAATTCTAAGCATGAGAAGCACATCTTTTGAGATACTTGATTTAATCTCGTCAATAACTTCACTCAAGAACCTAAGTCTATTCTCAAATGAACCACCATATTCGTCGGTCCTCTTGTTTGATATACTACTCAAAAATTCATTAATTAGATAGCCGTGAGCACCATGTATCTCTACTGCATCAAAACCAGCTATCTCTACGGCTCTCTTTGCGGCTAAACCGAAAGCTTTCACTGTTCTCTTTATCTCATCCTTACTCATTTCCTTTGGCGTTAAATAGTTGCCTTTGGGTCTAAATTTAATTGCACTCGGTGCAACGACATCGTTTGGCCATCCACCTACTGACTCATCTGCTATTTGCTCCAAATGAACCCAAAGTGGCTGACCACTGGCTTTTCTACCACCGTGCCCCAATTGAATAGCTATTGATTGCTTTTGAGCATGGGAATAGTCAACAATTTCTTTCAACTTTGTAGCCTGCTCATCAGTCCATAATCCCAAGTCATGAGGTGACAAAGCTCCTTCATGTAAGACTGCAGTCGATTCAACGATGGTTAGCCCGGGTCCCTTGGATAAAAAACTTCCATAATGGATTAAGTGGAACGGAGTTGCTTCAAGGTTATCATTTGCAGAGTACATACACATTGGAGAAACTTGGATTCTATTTTGAAATGTAACGTTTTTAACCTTCAATGGCTGAAAAACCTTTGGAAGTGCTGCACCATTCGGCTGAGGATGGAATGCTGTGCCAGCAGGAGTATCAGGTTGCGGCAAATAGTAAGGCACAGCTTTAGAAGTTGGCACCGATGTATTGGCTGACATATTTAATTCTATGAAAATCTGGTTTCTAGGTTTTTAATCTCTATTCTTGATCTTATTCACAACTTTATCGGAGTTTTTATAATCTTTTCAATTATACCTATATACCTGAATCATCAAATGTGTATTAGTAATTATTTTAGAAGGAAGACATCATGTGTAAAGACGTGACATGCTATACATAGTGTCGATGTCGAACCTTGAGCATATTGTAGACATATTAGGTGATAAAAATCTATTTAAAGAGGGCGATGGGGATCTTAAAGCCATAAACTACTATAAAACGTAAGAGCAGGAAGAGAACAGATTAAGTATGATATGATGGAAAAATGACCAGAAAGCATTGTCCAAGTTGTAGTTAGCTTGTATTTGACTATGGAAAGTGGAAGTGTCGATCTACATTTATGTCACATTCTGAATATTTTAAGTCTAAATCTAGTAAAATCTCGACACTGCAGTTTAAATCTTGGTTTTCGGAGCGACATCATCTAAGACTGATATACTTGAGCTATAGGGTTTCTCTCACATAACATATCAAAAAATTCTAGAAGCTTAAATTTAAAGAGAAAAGGGAAAGTCTATGATTGGACCACGGCATTATATTCTTTAGTGTATATTTGATCTATAAATGTAGTAGGACCACTTGACTCCGAATACAGCAGAACCCAGGGTTCGGAGAAGAATATGCATATGATCCGAACTCCAATAATGAGGTGTACTCTTTCATGAGCTAAAATCGGGGTCTTCTGAGTTCCTTTTATCTTGAAAATCGTTTGCATTTTCATCAATATCAAGCATCCGTATTACATCTGGAGGTAACCTATCCTCATACTCCTGATCGTGAATTCTTCGGCCCTCGTCACGGACCTTTTTAGCACCCAGTAGAACCTTATTCCATCCACTCACCTCCTCTTCGGGTTTAAAGGAATCAATCACAGTATTCACTCTACTCCAAAGATTATGTATGGAGTAAAATTCTCTAATTTTAAAATTCTTCTCAACAAGTCGGTTAATTTCGAATAATATTGTGTTCCAACTCTCATCATCTTCACTCTTCGGTCTCTCAGATATATACGTGAAAATCAAATGCTCTCTGATATTCTCAAATATAGACTCACATCCAAATAAGTAAAGACCCCCTGCGATAAGGGGAGTAAATACAAACCCTATAACGCAAATGCCAATCGAATCGTCACGCAGCAGAGGAATATAAGAAACCATTGCCACAATCAAGTAAGTTATTAATGTAACTATCACTGGGTGCTTCATAAAGAATGGAAAAAACATCGTCAAGTATTTCATAGTTAATGACAATTCTTGGGCCCTTCTCTTATGTCAAACTATCCATAGATAAATATAAGTTCAGATAAGCGAGTACTCTCACGTTCTTTAGCACGTGATGTAAGTTTATAGAAAATGCCCTTTGTCGAACTCTTCTAACTGAAAACTTTATAAATAAGATCTTATAATGATATATGTCATACAGCAATTACACTGGAAACTTGATCTAGCAAGCCTTCTTCTAACTGGGCTTGCAGACTTTTATATTGAAGAGCACGTCAATCCAATTGTTATAATATATGCAGCCTTTTGCATTGCAGCTGCTGACTTAATCTTTGCCTTGGCTAAGACAATCATTGTGGATGAAAGATTTAACAAAGTTATTGCTAATATACTCGTTCCTCAATTCATTGAGAAGAGGCCTCTTAGGGAGGTAGATCAGTTTAAAAGAGATGCAAAGATGAATGAGATCTTAGCAGAAGTGAATTTTAAATTAGAGAAGAGGCTCAAGACTAACTACGTATTCCAGAATACGATGCAGATGGTAGATAAGTATAATACATTGATTAGTGAATTTGATGAGAGGTATCAAAGGTATTATAAGAAAGAGCCTATCGAAGCGATCAAGGGATTCGATAAGATGATGTGCATTGCAAGAAATATCACGGAGGAGGACGTGAATTTTCAGTATAGCAATATGTTTAGTTCTGAAACTTATCAGGAGTATTTAAGAAGACCCAATGTCGTAAATGAGGAGCCGATAAATGATAGGCGTACTACTGAAGGAAGGAGACCTACCTGATTTGTGTTGAAGCAAATAAAAGTAAATGTGGATTGTCCGAGCAGTATGTCAAATGCCGACAACTATAGTATAGGGTTTTTCGCCAGACTTCACGATAGGTGGCTATGCATACCTATGAAGGGTGTTAGTTATATAGACAATAGACAATAGATAATATTACAAAATGAGATCGAAGAAGAAATTTTCTGCGCTTTAGCGTTTAATTGAACGTTATACTTGTATCCATCGATTATACCAATGTTACCTCAGCTTTTGAGAACACACTATGGCTTAAAAACAGAAAATGATTAAAAGCGATCTGTGCTGTGTAACTTTATTATCATTCCTCTTTGGTTCATTTATATCAAGAAAGAACTCTTTACTTTTTAAGTACGACGAGAAAAAATTAATCTTCCTTTCTCATGAGTAAAGCATGTATCAATAGACGATCCTCAATTTTCATCAATAGGCTTATGAAAGAAGCAGCAAACTCATATTTTCTGAGGGATTTGCTGAGCTTTGATGGTCTAAACTATTCTTCGATAGGCGAGAAATAGTGCCAAATTCAATTTTGTATCTAGGACTGCACCGGTAAGATAAGGTTTACGACGAAATAAAGCTATCATCTATTTGCATCATTTTAGAATATAATTCTTGTTAACAGTATCGACGAGAGGTTGTCTGAACAGATATACTTTCGACAAAACAATTACTACTGCTCATGATAAATCGCCTCAAGCTGCTCAGCTGTCGATAATAAGTTTCACCTATCACTGGATATGTCTTACCGATATGTCTTACCGATATGTCTTACTGATATGTCTTACCGATATGTGTCTCCAAACTTGGTGATAGCAAAGTTTATTTTTATCGAATTTAATTCCTATTTTCTTTTTTAGTGGTTCTCTTGATTATACCCAGGTTCGCTCAAAACCTTGTCGTATTCTCTATAGCTGGACAATCTTTTGGTATGAAAAGAAAACGGTTCATTCCGGCTCAATCAAATAGATGGAATGTTTAGCAAGGGGTTGCACCATGGGTTGTTTTCTGAGTGATCATTACCCTTTCATTGATTCCCAAAAATCTAATAAGCTTACCTTTCTTTTCTGCGATTAATCGATTCCTTCCTAGGTTATAAAAATTTAAATACAAATCCAAGGTACTGCTAGTCATTGAATTTATTTGGTCAAGAGATATTATTTCTTGAATGTAGCTGGTTTCTCCGGGATACTCTCCGTTATCATTGCAAATAGGCTTATATGAGTTTCCAGAGTCCTCACTACCACCTGCAGCTAACAAACCATTTTTAACCATCCCTCTCTGGCTATCTGTGAGACGATCCATTCTATCGAGCCTCCCATCCATTCTATCGAGCCTCCGATCCATTCTATCCATTCTATCTTCAAGTCGTCTTATATCACTTCTTATCAACGCATATAATTGATTTAAAGCATTGTTCCCAAGATCTATCGATGAAGTCCGGTTTTGGCTATCTCCTTCAATATGTAGATAATTAATAGCTGGCGCAACCAATGAAATATCGCAATCCCTCTGCGCTACGATATCA
>NW_026946678.1:823037-824057 GCF_900007245.1 Priceomyces carsonii | reverse complement strand
AAAATAGAAATTTGCAAGTAAAATCGCTTTTAGTATCTTAGGATACTAAGTCTGTATTCGTTCCGTAAGCTCACGGCTTTGAGCCATAAGTGGTAGATGGATTTTTCTTTTTAGGAGTCATAGCCACATAAAATAATTGCTGCACGTTTATCAATTGACAGGATTGTTCAAGCTCATTCAAATATAATCGAAGTTCAAGTAGGTGTAGCACCATGGATTGTTTTCTGTGTTATCATAACCTTTTCGTTGATTCCCAAAAATCTAATAAGTTTACCTTTCTTTTCTGCGATTAATCGACTCCTTCCTAGGTTATAAAAATTTAAATACAAATCCAAGGTACTGCTAGTCATTGAATTTATTTGGTCTAGAGATATTATTTCTTGAAGGTAGCTAGTTTCTCCGGGATACTCTCCGTTATCGTTGCAAATAGGCTTATATGAGTTTCCAGAGTCCTCACTACCACCTGCAGCTAACAAACCATTTTTAACCATCCCTCTCTGGCTATCTGTGAGACGATCCGTTCTATCGAGCCTCCCATCCATTCTATCGAGCCTCCGATCCATTCTATCGAGCCTCCGATCCATTCTATCTTCAAGTCGTCTTATATCACTTCTTATCAACGCATATAATTGATTTAAAGCATTGTTCCCAAAATCTATAGATGAAGTAGGGTTTTGGTTATCTTCATCAATATGTAAATAATTAACAACGCGGTCTAGTTTTGACCCAAAATGAATTGTTGAATTCCGTAATGTTTGAAGATAAAGGGTACTACCATTCTCATTTTCATCTACTTGTCTTTCCAATTTTGTCAAATAGATTTCACCTTGTTTCTGCTCATTTGGTGGAGCATTAGCAAGTTTAAGTCTCGCAAGATAAATCCTTGCCTCTTCCACGCTGGTGGAGTCAATACCAAAATTCTCTTGTTGTGGATCAATATCACAAACGGGGATATCTATATCCACGGAATTAGATGGCGCTACCAATGCAATATCGCAATCCCTCTGCGCTACGATATCG
>NW_026946678.1:786946-822046 GCF_900007245.1 Priceomyces carsonii | reverse complement strand
AAATAGAAATTTGCAAGTAAAATCGCTTTTAATATCTCAAGTCGGTATTAGTCTTTCTGTAAGCTCACAACTTTGAGACATAAGTGATAGATGTAAATTTTTTTTCTTTTTGGGCGGGTCATAGCCAATATCATTTATTGATATACTTCTATTATTTAGGGAGTTACTAAAACTCATTCAAGTAAGCCTGAAGAGTGCAAGCTGTTTGGTACCAAGGTTTGTGTTCTGAGTCAGCATAACTTTTTCATTGATTCCCAAAAACCTGATAAGTTTGTCCTTCTTCTCTGCTACTAATAGACTGTCTCCTAAGTTATAAAAATTCAAATACAAATCCAAAGTACTGCTAGTCATTGAATTTATTTGGTCAAGAGATATTATTTCTTGAAGGTAGCTAGTTTCTCCGGGATACTCTCCGTTATCATTGCAAATAGGCTTATATGAGTTTCCAGAGTCCTCACTACCACCTGCAGCTAACAAACCATTTTTAACCATCCCTCTCTGGCTATCTGTGAGACGATCCGTTCTATCGAGCCTCCGATCCATTCTATCCATTCTATTTTCAAGTCGTCTTATATCACTTCTTATCAACGCATATAATTGATTTAAAGCATTGTTCCCAAGGTCTATCGATGAAACCTGGGATTCATCAATATGAAGGTATTGACATACTTTTTCAAGCTTGTTTCCAATTTCAATTGTTGAATTCCTCAATTCTTGAAGATTAAATGTACTTCCACATTGATATTCTTCTAGTTATCTTTCCAATTTTTTCAAATAGATTTCACCTTGTTTCTGCTCATTTAGTGGAGCATTGGCAATTCTCAATTTCGAAAGATAAACCCTTGCCTCTTCAACACTTGTAGAGTCAATACCAAAATTCTCTTGTTTTGGATCAATCTCACAAATAGGGATATCAACTTCGACAGAATTTGAAGGTGCTATCAACATAACATCTTTATCTCTTTGTGACGATAGATCTTCCATTTTAGCTTTGTTCTTGAAAACGATAGGACAGCAAATTATCATATTTTTTGCATTGCAAAATAGTGCTTATCTATTTGTGTATTCCCTTCCACATATATACTTTTTATATTTCAATCACGCGACTTACAATTTAGGCATCTCCTGCTCTCAGCCGTTCCCTATGTGAATGTAAATTAGGCTGGGGTTGCCTTTAAGGGGTGCCCCAAGGATTGCGAGGCTTCTGTTTTTATTACGGCCCCTTTACAGCTCACTAAACTATGATTGATGAAAAATTTTATAGTAAGTATAGACGAAGTGACAGAAAAAGAGCTGAGAAGTATTCGTATTGCAAATAACCTGTTAATGTGAAACTCAACTTTTACAATTTAAGGCAGCTGAGATATATTTCCAAAAGTATTCGATCCTCAGCGGCGAATAAGTCATCAACCATATACTGATATATCTACAGAATAAAGTTTCGAATTTGAAATTCTTTCAACAGGGTAATTTAGTTAGACTAGAATCTTATCCCAAACCAGTTCCCTGGCGGCCAATGAGTATTATATGAGTAAATTAAAGGTTTCTTAACACTACCATGGAAGCTTGCTCTGAAGGAAGATAAAAAAACTCATGCAGACCATTTTTTTCTTGTAAAAAATTGCAATTAGGTTTTCATTCTAAAGGAAAAATAAATCCAAGTTTAACAAGAGAGGAACAACACTCGACATGAATCACTGTATAAAGAGATACTATTCTAGCATATCAGTTACCAGAATGTGTCTCGGACTTATTACTGTAATTAGTTGAATAAGCCCAAAGATTAGAGTTTTTAGCTCTGTGTTTTGCTTATCGTAAGATAAGGACCTCACGTGATAAAACGTCTATTCTCTTTTGCACTAATTTGGACCCTAGGAAACAATTCTTCCACAGTTCGACGGAAAATACGTACTAAAAACAGGAGAAAGACACCATTGTTGCCAAAAGGATAGTGTGAGAGTTAACTTTAACAATTAATTTGAAATTAATATCCCTTTATCATCGGTCTTGCTCTCTTTTGACGAAAGTTGTAGCATTCATTAAGAGATACAGTACTAATGTTCCTTTTCGTTCCAAAAACATGTATTAATGGCTAATAAAATTAGAAAAAGAGCTTAAACAAAAATCTAAATTTAAAGTCTGAACTTCCAGGTACTAGGGCACTCATAGCTTAATGAGTGAATCCTACCGTCGAGAATAATACAAAATGATCATATAAAAGCGGATGGAAGTTATTGTTGTTCTACATTACGTTGTTGTCAAGGTCGTACATCATCAGCATTTCCTCTGTTGCTATTCAATGATATGTAAGACAGCTTCAGAATGAGTCCAGCTCTAATGAGCTTAGGAGAAAACCTGTAACTGTTTAAGTCAGTATAAATGTTTTAGCACAAAATCCAAATTAATAATGGTTCTTTAATTTATCAGCGACAGCATCTAAAAACTCAATAGTAGTCACATAAGCTGATCTTTCCGTCTTACCACAAGCCAATGCTAAGTCCTTGGTCATGATGCCATCATTTTGAACTACTTCAATTGTACACTTTTCTAAAGTGTTTGCAAAGTCCACAACATCTTGAGTGCCGTCAAGCCTTCCTCTCTGAGCAATACCTCTAGTCCAAGCAAAAATGGAAGCAATAGAATTAGTAGAAGTCTCCTTACCCTGTTGATAGAGTCTAAAGTGTCTAGTAACTGTGCCATGAGCTGCTTCAGATTCAAAAGCGTTACCATCAGGAGTAACCAAGACTGAAGTCATTAAGCCAAGAGATCCGAAGCCTTGAGCAACAATATCAGATTGAACATCACCATCGTAGTTCTTCAATGCCATAACAAATCCACCTTTGGACTTAATCATCTGTGCTACCATGTCATCAATGAGCCTATGCTCATACCATATACCAGCTTCTTCAAATTTCTTTGCATACTCAGCTTCATAGATTTCTTGGAAGATATCCTTAAACCTACCATCGTACTTCTTCAAAATGGTGTTTTTGGTAGACATGTACAAAGGCAATTTCTTGCTCAAGGCAATCTTGAATGAAGCATGAGCAAATCCCTTAATCGACTCATCTGTATTGTACATGGCTAAGCCAACACCAGCTGCTGGATAGTCATAAACAGTATATTTTTGTTGAGATCCATCTTTAGGGGTAAAGACTAATTCTAACTTACCTGGCTCACTAATGACCAAATCAGTAGCCTTATATTGATCACCGTGCGCGTGTCTTCCGATAACAATTGGCTCTTTCCATCCTGGAATCAAACGGGGGATTCTTGGAATGATGATCGACTCTCTAAAGACAGTACCGTTCAAAATATTTCTAATTGTCCCATTTGGAGAGAGCCACATCTTTTTCAAACCGAATTCCTTCACTCTACTCTCATCAGGAGTGATTGTTGCACACTTAACACCAACACCGTATTTCTTGATAGCATTAGCTGCATCAACTGTGATCTTATCATTGGTTTTGTCTCTAGCCAAGATACCCAAGTCGTAATATTTTAAATCTACATCCAAATAAGGACGAATCAATTTCTCCCTGATGAATTTCCAAATGATTCTGGTCATCTCATCTCCATCTAATTCAACAATTGGATTTTTAACCTTAATCTTTGCAAACTGTCTGGATGTCGTTGAAAAAGAGCGACTGGCAAAACCAACCTGTCTAAACATTTTACCAATAATTATCGTATCTCCTTATATGTTTCCACAAGACTGCGATTATCAACTGAATACGCTTTGGCTGTTCTTTAAAGCTAATTAACGATATCTGATCTACTATTATATTTAAAAAAATGACTAACTACGATTAAAAAAAAATTCTGCTGACACTTTGAAAAGTTCGGACCGGTAACGGAGATTGTGGTGAGATTCTTCAGATGGACTAAACAACTTAAGCCTACGAGAGGTCAATGGAGATGTGATAGCGAATACGGAACTTGTTGAGGATGAGAGGAATTGCTGATGTCAAGGACTTAAACAATATGATTTGACTTGGCCGGCTCTATTCAATTTAATTTGTTACCTTCATTATCGTTATCTTGTAGTCTTATGACAGTATGGGCCTTCTTAGGATTAGCTTGTGCTGTAGACGTTTCTAATTTTGAGGAATATATAGCACTGGTATCCGAAATACTTTTCTACCAGAGCCAATTGATTCATCTCGCAGAATACACTTCAATGTTCGTTATCTACCATTCAAAGTTTACTATATCAAATGACTATTACGGGAGGTTAAGCAACTGAAAGTGAACACATTCTAGAGTAACGAAGCTCTGGTACTGCTGTTTCCCTTGTGAATGCCACTTCTCTTGCCTGTACGAGGCTTTTTTTCAATTAAATTGTAAATACAAGTCTCAGTAGAGTTGTCTTGGATAAAAGTAGCTATCACTAAGTATTTCTATAGCTTATAGCCTATCGCAAAGAATTCGTCACATTTATGAGAAAATTGAATCAGGTCTCTTCTAGAGGGCTAGGATTTCGTACTTTTGAATCATCGATGCCACTTTGAAGAGCTAAGTTGATAGTGATATACTATAAAAAAAGCATATGATCACACCAATACTATGAAGATTAAGTACCTACTCATTACACCGAGGCCAAATTTGTCGAGTACGAAAGATCTTCTCTGAATTAAATTCTAATAATTTTATATATAATCGTTTCTCATTTTGTAATATGGAAAATGATTTTTTGATATTTTCTTCTTACCGAGACAAAAGAAACAAACTCTAAGCCAGCAAGAGTAAAGCTTTCTCTATTATCAATACTGTAGTTGCTGAGTAATTATAATAGAAGATGGAAAAGAATGGACGAAGAAGAATTTAATCCAGAATATTATCAGCACCTCCTTTCATCATTAAACATAAATTCACGAGCTTTAATAACTGAGTTAACTACCATCGCAGAGAGAAATGGAGATCAGGCGAAAGTGATATGTGATTTGATAGAAAATCGAATCAAGAAATGTCTACCTCAATACAAGCTAAATGCTCTTTACTTGTTAGATTCCATTTGCAAAAATGTTGGAAACCCATATAATATCATCTTTGGTTCCAATTTATATAATATATTCACGGAAACTTACCTTGTGGTAACAGACACTCCGACTAGGCAAAATTTGATAAACTTATTCAAAACATGGACCAACGCAAAGACAATCACAGGGTCAGATTTGTTTCCAATAGAAGTGGTACAGAAAATAGAACAATTTATAATAAGGGCCACTGGAATCAGCCTGAAAAACCATAGCATCTCAAATGTCATAAGTCCAGATATTCTATTACGTGAAGGAAATTACTTATTGCAGTATATTATAATGCTTATGAATAATGATGAAAAGTTGGAGAATCTGCCAACTGTCACACTAGATGAAGCTTCGAAGATTTCGATTAAGAATAACAATATAGCGAAAAACCAATACATCATTACTATCAATCAGATTAGCGAAAGTATAATGCTAGATCCTAAGTCGTTTGAGGCCAACGTTCAAGATTTTCATTTAGAATTGCAAAGCATTAGGAAAGAATTGGACAACCAAAACTTTCAGCAACGTCTCTTGATGGACAAATACTTTAACCAGGAACCTACCCCGACCAAGAACTTGAAGATTACGATAGACTTAACTCCTAATGAGCGATATTTCAAAGGTTTGGATCAGGATATTCACCAAGATAAACTGCTAATACAAGAAATAGAATCTTGGGGGAAAACCATTGTACAAGCCTCTGGAGTAGAAACAATCGAAGGATCAGATAATCAAAAAATAAATAAAGAGTCAGAGTATGAATCGCTGCCAGCGGAGCCAACCGAAGAGCCATTGAGTGCCAGCTTGGGCATGGATTTTGGATCCTTCAATTTCATGGACTCTGTTCTCGGTCTGCCAAAGAATGAAACCACTGACGTGAGCATGCCTGTTCTCAAGAGTGCAGAAGATTCCTACGACCCCGAAGCATTTGAAGAAGAACCAAAATCAAGCCTCAAGAGACCAGCAGACGATAAACCACGCTCAGTGAAAAAAGTTCGATTCGACGTGTAAACAAAGATAACTACTTCTCCATTTCACACACCAGTACTCTAAAAGCATACTCTGTAATTCATCCTCTTCACTACAACCCTCATTCATCCTCTATGTTGAATTTCATATATTATCCATATATTTTCATATACATTGCATGCCTAAGCAAGTTACTCTGCCATCTCAAATGATCCAGCCTTTTTCAAGTGCCAGTAAGTGCTCATGAATGGGAACGCAAAGAATGCCCCAACAAGACCCCAGTAGGCAAATTTAAATGGAATTACTCTATCTTTAACCTTAAATGGCAAGTTAGAATATGGTCCCTCCTTTGGAGTACCGAAAATATTGTTACATGCCCTAGAAGAGCTCTGAAAATTTCTTTGGAACCCTCTTTGAAATGCCTTTTGTTGACTTAACCTTAATCCAACCGTGTTAATCATGATGTTTTAGTCTATACTTGAATTTAATATAATCTATCAGCTCTTTATAAATAAAGTCTTGAGTATTATTTGATGATTTTTTAGTGACACAAAAAAGTTCGTGCCCCAATCGGTACTGTTTTAATTGGTCGATATAAATGTAGTGAGAAATCATCAAAACCTTTAATTATAATCTTTAGACAAGCCAATAGTTCAGTTAAAACAGTTGAATAATTGTCAAATTTTATTAAGGAAGATTCATCATGGCTATCGCACCTATTGTTGGAGGATTTCAGAGAAGAATTGTAACCGATATTACCCTTGGATTTGTATGTGGGTTTACTTTAGCTTCAGCATACTGGTACTTAGAACATAAGCCTTTAGTTGCTAGAAGAGAAGCATACTACAAGCAATTACTGGCCCAGAAGGTAGCTGAAGAGTCGGCATAAAACATGATGAGAATAGAGCATTCTTTTAAGTATATAACAAATTATACATTTTGGTGTTATTCACGATGCCAGAACTTAATACTATGATCTTTTTATTTTGACCAGCTCTTTGGAGTCGTTGTTGTAGATACTTGAAGCAAGATATTTCACTACGAGTGATTCCTCCGATGATGACTATGACAATGAATTCCTCGGAGACGAATTGAGGTGGCTGATGAGAGACACCGTTGGGTTCTTGCTTCAGACGGTCACACACATTGATGTCCAGGGACTTTCCTCGAAACATCAGGTCCACGCCTAGTTTCTCCCATGTTGGTCTTCTGGTGGTATTGACCACGGGCTTGTACTTCAAAAAGTCTCTGAAATACAAAGATTCCACTAAACGGCACAATATGGGGACCGAAGAAGACGGCAATGTAAACGAAGGTGCTGGGTATTGATCTATCAAATCGCCTGCGACACCGTCATCTTCGACTGTTGGGTGGAGGTTCCAAAATTTATCAATAAGCGTATAGTTACTTTTCAACGCGTCTTGTCCCCCCGTTATTCCTAAGTTTTCTGCTTCTTCATTCAACTCTATGATTTCATTGGTGCCTAGGCCCGTGAAACTGCTCAAGAAGTCTCCATCAGCAACAACTCTTATCAAGTTGAGTTTGATGCATTTCTCTAGACTTGCAACAAACTTCAAGCCGTAGTTTTCTAGTCCATCATTCGTGATCCAGTCTATATCCCTTTCTTTGATACCATTGTCAAATATTGAGATCAAAACTATGGCAGATACTACAATCTTTGCATCGAAGCCTTCATTGAAGAACGACTTCAAAGTGGACAAGTGTTTTCTATTATCAGTTTCAAATATTTCATTTTCAAATTCCAAGAAACATTCATATTGCTTATTCAACGATTCAGAGCCATCAACATTTGAAAATTTAATAAAGTTCAATATAGATTCTGAAATTAGGGTGTGCTTTTTTATTAAGTCCTGCTTAGTTGTTAAGTTTCCAAGATTATTTACAAGCTTTCTGATCTCGTCTAAATCGTTAACCTTGTCTTTTTGCCGAAATTCATTCTGGATAAACCTTGCTGCTTTGTTAAGCTTTGGTCCCACCGAGGCAAAATTTAGATCTTTAAGATCTTTATATAGATCATCATCAAGGTTTAATTTCTTGTCTCCTATTAAAGTGCTATCAAATGTAGTTTCAAATAAGTCATCAATTAGTCCTTGATAGCTCAATTGACTGTATGCTACAGAACTAAAGTCGAGGTTCCGTTCCAAAACAACTAGATCAGTGTTACCTCTAAGCTCTTCTTGGTAAAACTGCTTTTCCAAGTCGTTCAATTCTTTATTTAAGAACTCAGGAATTTTTTCATTGTTGATTAATTTGATAAATAAATCAGAGTGATTTCCTTTACCATATATGTTCTTGATCTTCATATATTTGTCACTAAAAGACTTCGAATTCTTCATAACTCTAATGAATGCTTCCGATAAATAGAAAAGTTGCTCAAGAGGCTGATTGAAATACGATTCAAGGCCACCGTAAGGAAGCTCAACCGATAATATGTCATCAACAAAAATAGGATAGCTTTCCCACTTCATCAACTTAATACCTGGTTTCACTTTCACAACCAGGGAAAAATCATTACTCGAAACATATTCGAAGCTGAGCAGGCCCTTCAATAGCTGGTTGATCAGAAAAACAAATGACTTCGATAGATTTTTAACAATAATATTTAGTTTATAGTCCGACGAGGCTAGCTCTTTAATGTATGTTAAATTCTCACTAGATTCCCCAATAAGCAAAATGAGCCCTCCGAAACTACGAAGCAACTCATTATTCTGAGCTTCATCGATCCATGTCAACTTGTCAAACTTCCCTGCTTCTTTCAATTTCAGGAATGGCGTCAAAAAATTGACGAGTGGTGATAGCGATCTATCAAGTAAAAGAAGGTTGTTATTTGAATAAACCTTGCTTAAGCTACCAAGAAGATTACCTACTGACGTGTCATTAAAAGACTCAAGCTTCGAGGTATCAATAGCCATGATAGCATATGGCTGGCTTCTCCGAATTGATGACTCTATTAAAATAATCAATAAAAGTAATTAGAGATTTGACTGTATTTAAATTTGAGACCGTTGATATACAGACGATATTAGGTACATAAATTGCAATAATACTAACTAGGGAATAAATACGTCTAAAACCTTTAACTTATTGTCTTATATCAGCTAAGGAAGCCGTAGGATTACAAGGGATAAGTTTAAACGATAGATATCTTATAATTGTGTACGTTAAGTCTGTGCAACTTATAATTTTGCACCTTGCTCAAGTCCGTTTAACTTCACTAATCCCTCTTGGATAACCGTAGCAACCTGGACCCCTTTATCGTTATACATCTCACCTTCTACTAAAAGTCTATCGTTAGATAACCTCGGATATCTGAACGAAAACATCATCCATTTCCTTGGATCAAAATCCTCATCATGGAAGTAAATGGTGTGATCAAGAGAAACAGAGAAGTAATGAATCCCATGACGCAAATCAATGTGACGTAGTCTTAAAGCCCTTCCTAGACTGGCGAGGAAAACAGTGTCTGACAAGACAGCTAATCCAACATAGTTGTATGCATCATCATCATAAGAAATTTCCCCTTCTTCACCAAACTTGGTGTAAAAAGAGAGACTCCTTTCAGCTGGAGGTATAGATTCCTCCTCTTTTGTAGCATCTAAATCGACAAACTTTGGCGAAAACTTATGGTATACTTTGAGTTGATTAAATACCAGCGGAATCTCCTTCAATTTATTAACCGAGTCAGGAGTGAACCATTTATGGTATGGACTTTGGAAACCGAATGGCTTTTGTACTACACCTTCATCGTCATCATCGTCGTCATCATCACCCCTTTCTAGCTTCGCTTTGTAGTTCTCATACTCCATAGTGGCTCTTTTTAGTGAATTCTTTCTAGTCAACGAAACGTTAGCGTAGTACTTGATCTCATTACCTTGAGTCCCTGTAATGGTTCGGTTGCAAAAGTTCTTTCCATTGCTGATAATCTGAACCTTCCAAATTATCGGTTCTTTTGGACTCACGGGCTTAACAAAACTGGAATGTAGTGAATGGGGTCTAAACCCATCAGGAGATGACTTGATGGCTACCAAAACAGCTTGTGCAGCTATACTACCTCCATATACGCCCCTAGAAGCTTGCGAAGGCTTTGATAATGCAGAATTGCCCTTATACGTTAGTTCACCTATCTCTGTCACACCATAAGCTTTTTCAATATCATATGTCATTTCGCTTACTCTTCAATGAAAATAATGGGTACTAATCAAATTAGATAGTCTAACCCCACGCAATGTATTCAGCTTCTTCGAATATTTATGTATATTCCGTTAGTTGAAGACAAATGGAGCGGATCAGTATAATAAATAGAGTCGATATAAATAGAGGATGTTACTTTCTTAAGGAACACTCTCCACATGCAAATTCATGATTGAGATTTTGTTAGAACTCAAAAGTCATGTAAATAAACTACGAGCCGTTGTTTCAGACTTTGAAGCTACGATATGAGGTCAGGAGAGGGAATTGTTATATTACAGAGAAGGCTTGAGCCATATATGACTACTATGCCCCAAGAAACTTAGCTGTTCTATCGTGCGACTAAATAGCATTAGTGGAGCTTCCTCGGTACGACAAAAGGGACAAAAGGGCCGAATAAGAGAATAAGAACAAACCAAATGCTAGAATAAGGCAGTATTGGCAACAACAGTTCATCTGCTCTCGTAGTGGGCTTCAATCATTTCTTAATTGTGCTTCTATGTAGTTATGTTAATACAACCGAGGTCATATAAGAGCTCATATAAGAGTTTCGCAGATATCATCGAATAGGCATATTGGACATATTAGAGGCAACGAAGATATGAGTATAGCTATTGTAATAAATAATGTATTCGATCATATATATATCAGATAGTTAATAATAAATAATAAATCATGAATAGTATGAAGCTAGGAGAAGCAATTGAAGCTATGATTATATGAAATGATTTGATATGAAAGGTTCAGAGTTTTGCCTTGAGGTGTATATTATCACGAAAGAAAACCAAACCCTCCTGAACCATTGATGCTACCAATTTTCCTTCTTCAGTGTAATAGCTTCCTTGCATAAGGACTCTGTTGTTTGAAAATCTGGGAGAATTATACCTGCAAAACATCCACTTGGTTGGATCAAAAGAATCATCGTGAAAATATATAGAATGATCTAGGGATACTGAGAAGTATTGCACACTAGTAAGTCCCTCAGCTGGATTTGGGAAGTGTAGAATTCGACCCAATGTATTTAAAAAGAAAGAATCCGATATGACTCCGAATCCAGCATACTTGAGCTTAGTATTTTGCGGTAAATCGTTTAATCTTATCCAGAAAGATAAGTCTCTTTCAGCAGGGGACTTAGACAACTCATTAGGGTCCGGATTATGGAAACTTGGTGGGATGAAATGCTGTAAAGCTCCATTGAGGTGAGGGCTGACAACTAGGTTCTCTGGTTTATGCTCATGGAAATCCTTTGAAGGAGGACCTTGGAAATCGAGAGGATAAGGTGCACCATTACCTGCTTCATGTTCCTTAGCGGCGGCATCTCTTGAATTTTTGCGAGTCAAAGAAATCATTACCATGTACTTTAAAGTGCCTTTTTGGCTCACTCTTACCAACCTATTTGCAAAATTCTTACCATCGTTAATTCTTTCGACCTCGTACTGACAAACCAAGGTATCGTCTCCGGCCTTAACAAAGTATGAATGCATAGAATGAGGCGTGAATCCCTCAGGAACGGTTTCCATGGCTACGAGTAAAGCTTGGGCACAGAGAAAACCACCATAAACACCTCTAGCGCTAGCTTTGGGTTTCTGTAAAGGTACAAGTCCCTCGTATCTTAAGTCTCCTATCTTCTTTATTTCTAGCGCATCTTTCAACCATGACAGATCAACACTAACAGTCTCGACCGACATTTTAGATTCTTTACTTGTATTCGACACTATTCTTTAAATCGAAGATCTATTCGCTGAAGTGCTAATTATATTATCTTTCATATAAATATCACTATAGTAACGCTGTTACTAGATACTAGTATCAGTCTTTATCGATTATAGTGCAATGGATAGTCTAATCTATGAATCCATGAATCTTTCACTTCCTTTTACAACAAGAACTCATTATTCTATCTTATATTTATATACGATTACTTATCAGCCAAAGGTGAGACGTAAGCCGAGGCCCAAGAAATCCGCTGATACAAAAAAAAAAAAGAAAAGATATGCTCTAGCTGACAGCTCGGTAGGAGTTCTCGGTAGATGTTAAGCAAAGCGCGGCTGGACAGCGAAACCGATAGAGAAATGCGCGGAGGTATACCGAGAAATAGTCATGCCGATAGTGAGCATCGCGGTAAGAATAGTCACAAATTGATAATGCGTGTACTAAAGTCTTGCATCAGTAATACCTTCAAACAAATACGTGAGACCTTCTTGAACCACCGTGGCTACACATTTACCTTCTTTATTGAACAAATGTCCCCTTACTAGGGTTCGACTATTGGAGAGTCTCCTCATCTGATAAGCAAAGCAAAGCCAATCCTTTGTCATATCGAAATTGGCATGATCATTATCGTGGAAGTAGATGTGATGATCTAAAGACATGGCATTGTAGTGAAAGAGATGCAAAATATTAAGAGATCTTTCCATTAGCTTTCTAGCATCTTTCTCCTCATCAAATGATTCTACTGGACCATTTTCTGTAGGGTTCCAGGGAAGGTGCAACACCCTAGCCATCGTAGTCAAAAAAGCAGAATCTGTTAAATCAGCCATTCCGACATAGTGAGAACTTGGATTCTTGAAAGGCGACGGCTGATCAAGACCACTGAAGACCACTATCCATCTGTCCGCTGGCTCTTGGCTATTTTCTTCAGGAACCAAGCGAAAATCCTCAAATTCGGGTGAGTATGCGTTCCTAATGTAGTCAGTATGATGAACTACAGTTAGTTTGTCCATGTCAGGATATTTTATTTGTGCCTTGGGTATTGGAGGTTGTATTTCGAATGAACTTGAATTGTTACTCTTGACGAGAGACGCTATACAGTTGAATCTTACCTTGCCCTCTTGTATAACTTGAATCGATCTTTTAGCGAATCTTTCATCGTCATGCAACTTCAAAACTTTGTAGTGCATAGGTGTCTTGCCAGAGCCAGCCTTAACGAAATAAGCGTGAAATGAATGAGGAACAAAGTCTTCTGGAGCCGATTCAATTGCAACTAGGAGCGTTTGAGCAACCGTATGCCCTCCATATACACCTCTCGCTCCTATCATAGGAAGTCTGAGGGGGTATGCCCCCATGTAATTTTCCTCGTCTATCTTGATCACCCTAATAGCCTCCTCAAAGTCAGGAATCTTTTTCTTCATTTCGGAGAGAATTTAATCTAAAATTGAACTCTATTGGTCTTTTTTAATAAGTGGTATCTCTGTATGACGATCAAGTATAAAGTAGTAATTTGCACCAATTAAAAACTTCTAATCCAAACAGCTACAATCTGCTAAAAGCTCAAGATGTAGCTCGAGGATCTCACTATAGAAATAAGATTAGTTGGTGGTAGTATAGTTCCAACTTATATTTATTTTTCAAAAATTTCGACTATTCTTGGACCTTATCATATGCGACCCCCGCAAAAAGAAGGCATCCCCATTATTATCCAATTTACCAACAAATTATCAATTGACATTGTATTCAATATACTGATTGAACCCAAGCACCGAGATACAATTGTTTAATGTTCAGAAAGAGCTTTAAAGAATCATTAATTGACTACTTAAATGCTAAAGCGTGCTACATTTGAAGTCATGATATGACATATACATAGAAATCAAAACAAAGTCGAAAGCTGACCCATTCCACTTTCTGATTCATACAATTGATGTAGCTATAGAATAGTATACAAGAACCATTTATGAAGTCGCCTCGTCATAGTTGAACTCCATGTTAAATACACGTCGAAACTTATCTTGTAAATCAATATTATCCAATTCTAGGAGTGAAGCACTCGGGTATCCAGCTCGAGGACTTATCTTTTGGTTGTCATTCGGTTTGGTGTTTGAAACATCAACTGAAGTTCGAATCAATGCATCATGTGGAACACCAATCTTAGATACACCAGTGGGGTATTTAGGTACTTTTTGCATCTTTCCTTTAAAATTTCTTTGTCTCAATTCAATTTCTGCTTCTAAATCGTCATCACTAGTTTCCATGAGCTTGAGTCCGAGCAATGTCCTCTGTCTATTAGTCAATGGTAAGTCATAGCACTGATCACTTCCCTTTAATAATCTGTAGATTGTCTTGAAAAAAAAGATCCAAAAGGGTATCATGATCCAATTTGTGTCCTCTATATGGCGCCCTTCAGTATGAAAAATATAAGCTAATACTTTGGGAATCGGACGAATAAGCTTGTATATCAAATAAATTAATATTACACTTGCTAACCGATAGAATTCTTTAGTCTTGCTAGTTTGCCTACGAAGGGCTTCTTTGAAAATAGGGTTAATCCAATCGCTATCTGGATAATTGGAAATAGAATTTAAATCAGCCTCGTCAGCTTCGTCAGCTTCTTCATTTCCTTCATTAAATTCTATCTTGTTACGATCGAGCATTTGTTGGATGTTTTTCAAAGGAATCCTATTTTTTTGCCTATTCGAATACGCCTTGAAATTTGGTGGTAAAAACCTTTTTATCCCTTGCTGAAGGTCTTTAACGGTGGAGGATGAAGGTCTATAGTAGATAGGTTCTGATTGACGTGGTCCATTAGCCTCTAGTGTTTGTGACTTTTGTTTTTCGAGAGCTATCTTCGTCTGATGAAGTCTAAAAGACATTTCTTTCATGTCTAGCACTGGTGGCGCCTCTTTAGGCTCTTCAACATTTTCATACTTTGTTTCCTCCAATATATAATTTCCTATCTGATTAGATCTATTGGATAACTTCTTTAATGGCGTCTTATAAAACTTGACGGGCTCATTTTCTACCAAAGTCCGATCATTCGAATTCAAACCTTGTGATAGATGAGACATATGGATCTCAGCCTTGCCTTCTGTATTCTACCTTATTGATGTTTTTTTTGACTTAATGTTTGACAAAGTAAATCATCAAGTAAATCATGTGATCAAAGCTACATCACGAAAAGTCTAACTGCTAAGATTCTAAGAGCTACATCACAATCTATATACTAAGAAAATACAAGAAGCATTCAATAAAGCATACTAAGAGCACTTTATAATATTCAAGGAATATTTATTTCAGAATTGAGGTTGATCAAAGGCGTAATGGATGGTCGTCCGTGAGCACATTGAAAAGGAAATTTACATTTAGCTAATTGTGACATTAAGTAAGTCATCTCTTCGTAACTCAAAGTATCTCCGAACTTGACAGCTAATCTGCATGCACGAGAATTGATATGTTGGGTTAAAAAATTTGGCAAATGCATAATTAATGAAGACCAATGCCCGAAAGGTAACGTTTTCAGTTTAGATAGTTGTTCAAGATCATATAGGTAATCCAACAAAGATGCTTTCAAGGAATTGGCATCTTCGTTGGCCAAGAAAAATGGGAGGTGGGTAATTATCAACATATTATCTTTTGTCCAAAACGAAATTCCAAATTGTTCAAAACTTTTCTGAAATTGGACGAACAGTAAAGATTCTCTTGGTGACAATGGTAATTCCATGGTATGCTCAATTTTACGCCCCAACACAACGAAAGGGTCTCTTATTTGGTCGATTATGACTTCAAATAGCTCCTCGACTCTTATTCTTTCATCACAAGCATGTTGGTCAGCAACTAGTACGGTACCATCGCTCACAATTAATATGAACTTCTTATCAATTTGCCTTATTACCCTAAATTTATTAAAATCAGCCTTTGCCAATTGCAAAGACTCAACTTTTCGTACTTGAGGTTCCTCGATAAGGGATCTTGATAACGAATGGTTTACTCTTAGCTTCCTTGGCGATGTTTCACCGTCTCCAATCCTCTTATATTGCATGCTCGACTTTTTTGGCAGCAATTCTTCAAACTTGAAAAGAACTTGAGAAACCATTTTGGAAATGACGTTCTTATGATCACTCCCTACATGTTTATTTATCAAATCGATATCAGGCATGGCAAAAGTGAAATTCATCAAAAATACTGGAAATCTGTTACGTCTCTTTTTTGGCGACCCATATAATTCAAGCCTTGTTGACACTGGCTCATTAAGTAGTACAGAACATCTCTCATTAATGAATGTATACTGATAGGCAGATGACTGTGAAGGGAGATAACCAACTACTCCATGCAACTGATAATCGTTGTAGTCAGCAGAGATACATTCATAGCGTGGAAGTATTAAAAATCCATGTACATCTCTAATTATCGAAGCATACTTCTCATATATGCTTCCCGTGCATCCATCATGGTTACAAAACAAAGTAAGGTCTCCTCCAGACATAACAATATACACTTTTAATGATAACTCTGGCATCCTCACCAAAGTTTGAACTAACGATTCTCTAACTTCATCAAGCAACTTGCTATCTGGCACTCTTAAGATTTGCTTTCTTCTCACGGGAGTCGAGTGAAACAAATTCGTGGCCACCACAACTGTTCCACTCCGTCCAAGATCACCAATATCAAAAGCTCCCTTGGTTGAATGAAATGTATCAAACGGCTCAACTCCCTCATTAGATAAAACAAATGGCGAATTCTTTTCTGTTTTTGATATAATAGTGACTCTTGCTAATGAGCGTAAAGAATGCAATGCTTCACCTTTAAATCCAGCAGTTCTGATGCTGGTGTTTTCGCTAAGATACCCCAGCTTCGAAGTAAAATGTCTTTGTCCAACATCAGGTAGATCTTCAGAACCGATCCCAACTCCATTATCCTTTATCCAAATTCCTAATGATTGAAAATCTAATCTTACTGTAACTTTCGTTGCCAGTGCGTCTATTCCATTTAATATAAGCTCTTTCACCACTGAACCAAAACTATTTAAAGTTGTCTGAGCTTCTAGTCTATCAATAGTCAGTCTGCTAAGCTGCGAGATACTCAGCATTACTAGTCATCTTACTGAAGGTTGTCTTTATATCGAAAATACTTAAAGAAAGAGTATTCTAAAGTTTAACTGAACTTTATCTTTCCGCAAACTTTAATGTTAGGCAGTAATTATCACTAAACTGTTTATTTGTCACTAAATGCTGTCCTTAGTCATAGCAGAGAATGACAAAGACCGTAATAAATTATACAGCTCACGAAGGGTATGTTGCTTTGAATCAGACTTTTGAATATCTTCTAACAAGTATCTTTTTTAGGTTTATTGGGATGATGAAATACAACGGAACTTCGAGAAATTAGTAGAGGGATATACAAAAGAGTCAGGACCCGCTACTTTCTTCTCAGATATAGATTGGCGAAGTGTTGCCAGTCAATTGAACTTTGATGACATAGATTTTTTAAAGTGCAAAGCGGATAGCATATATGACTATAGGTTTAATTTGTTAGTGCTAGACAAAGATGCAAAGTTATCAAATTTGTTAAGTCAATGGCCAGTAAAGAATAGGCATTTATATCATGAGGTTGATCTAATGATCGAAAGATTAGATCTAAAGAATTTTAAAGAGCAGGAAAGTCCTCCGGGGGCCTCACAGGAGCCAACAGTTATTGAAGCTAAACCAGAACCACTGCCCCATCTACAAGAAGGAGCTCAACCCGAAGTAATAGAATTGAGACCTAAGCAAAGGAGATTGTCTCTAGATTTGATGCAGATGAAGGCGGAACATGGCGAATCTCGAAAAGGAGCCCTACAAGCAAGAAAATCTAGTTTCAGCAAACCAGCTCTAATTAGTACTACGAACGTTAATGTAATTACAAGAGCAGAGGCTAATCCAAAACCTACGAACTCAAAGATGAATTTAGAGTCACCAAAAAGAAGTATATTCAAAGATATGCTGAAGAAGTTGAAGTTGAGCCTCATTAAAAAGAACAGACAACAGCCCAAGATGCCCATTCCTCAAATAATTGTGGCACCTAGAAGACAGGAAAGTAGACTTCCTCTTAGTAACAATAATGGACCTTTTGAGCGTGGGAGTAGAGATGATGTACTTGAAGCAAGAAAACAGAAACGAGATGGCGAACTGCCTCTAATGAAGCAAAGCAGAAGGGCTTCACTAGTTGGTGAAAATCTTCCCTCATACATTAGAGAACAATTACAAAGAGCTGGAAGCGACACACCAGAGACTCCAACCGTCCCTGAAATATTGACAAATAGAGCTCAGAAGGTAACCAGACCAAAAGAAAAAGAAAAAACCAAACCATTGAGCCCCAATTCTAGCCTGGTGTATAGATCAAGGCTCCAAAATCTTCTTGCAACTTCTCAATCTTTGTACGCTCATAATAAAGATCTTGAAAGCATTAAATCAGGAAATATAGGGAGCAATGCTCACAGTTCAAATACGTCAGGATATGAAATCGAAGGCACCAACAAAAGCACGTCTGAGGAAGGCGATGAGGACAAAGAATACATACTGCCCACCCTGGTTACTAAACTATACGGAGCGGATGCAAATGAAGCTGATGGTGAACAGATATTACGCGACTTGGGAGATGACGATACATACTTCTTGAATGTCAATGATAGTTACGATGATCTAATTGAGGAGAATGGAGAAAATGACAATAACGATGATGACTATTTATTTGCAGCTTAGATGTCTATAAATATCCGCTAATCTAATTTCTTCTCTACATTGCGAATTCTTGCCAACGATAATTCGTAGAGATAAAGGGATATTGCGCTTGTAGGAGCTGTCTTCAAAATACTCACTCCGAAGCCCTTATAAAGTCCGAAGAGTCCTTCCTTTCTAAGAATGTCGATGCACAATTTCAGTGTCGATATTTTCTTATTGTCCTCCGTTACTGAATACATCTGTCCCCTCTTTCTCAATGTATCTAGAGGAAAAGTCAATGCCTTAGCGACAGCTCCAGCCATGAATCCACAGAGGCCCTCAACAAACGGAATCGTCACAACACTAGTTATATCTCTAGCAATCTCATACGTGACAAACATTAGACCCGTATAACTAGGTATTGAAAGTAAAGCAGGACGAATTCCAGCGAAAAAGCCAACTAGTCCTTCTTTATGAAATATTTCTTTCGTGATAAGAGACATCGACAAAAATTCTTTTGTAGAATTGGCAACTAGCCTTGTTCTTAGTAAATCAAACGGATAAGTGGTCAATGTACTAAAGAACCCCAGACCCAATCCTACTGTCATTGCGTGTAATGATTTAGGGAAATTTAGCTTATAAGACTCTTCAATTTCAGTTAATGTATTGTTAAGCACTGAATAAGATGTAAACTGACATGCCCCATACAAGATATACATTATTTCAGCTGGTACATTTCCCTTCCAAAGTGCTGATATTCCCTCATGTCTCAATAAATCAGTCAAAACCTTGACTACGCTATTTCTGTTCCGAAAAGTGTTCGGCTGTAGCTGTAATCTTATCTTGATTGTATCGAGCGGAGCAGTCACAGCTCTATTACGGTTAGTACCACACTTATTTAATCGTCATTTAATGGGAACTTACCTGGCTACACCACCTGAGATCGACCCAGCGATCAAAGCTTCGTACGCTGTTACGTGTGTGCCTCTTTTAAGGTGATCCTCTCTATTAGATACCATACATTAATCGCGTCCCTGAATTGCTAACGTTCATTCAACAGATTTCGTTTTTCGATGAGATCGCACGGCTTTATATCTACAATCATATCACCTGGTAAGGAATCATAAACTTTTGAATCTACATATAATCAGAGGAGCTATACTATGAATTGCTCACAGTTATAAGAAAGAAAGAAGCAAGTAGTAAGCTGGTCGCTAATATTCAGCCAAAACTTCCTTCAAAATATTAGGATACCATTTAGCAGCTACATCTTGATGTGACTTTATTCTATTCCTGAATACAGCAAATCCTACTGGGTTCTTTGAGGGATCTGGAGTAAATTGAAACCCAACATCTACGGCCCAATCCTTTATTTTCTTGTCTCTTTCTTCTTTAAGTTTCAAAATCTCAGGTGGGATATCTACCGCAGTCTTGTAGGAATCAAGATCTATTGTCAGGAAAAATGGGATGGATAATCTAGTACCCGAACCAGCTTTGGGCACAAGGACTCTGTGGATTGTTGCTTTACAGACACCTTGCGTTAACGCTTCAAGAGTCTGTCCCGCATTGACAACCAAAGCATCTTCAACATATGGGACGGTGATCCACTTGCCTTGAAAGTTTTGTACTTGTAATGAATCAGTATGATTAGTAGCCTGATAGATATAAGTCAAAAAATCAGAATCACGATGCGGACCACAACCTTGGCCCGTGCTTGGGGTATCTTCGTTGTGTTCTGACTTTTCGTTTGTTAGCTGCGAAGAATCAGGATACGCAATTAATTTCATCTTACACTGTTGAATAGGCTTAAAGTAGCGATCCAAAGCATCTGGTTGTAAGCCAATTGATTCACACACAAGCTTGCGAAATTCTTTGCTTAAAGCAAACATTTTGTCATGGTAGTTCAAGATAGTACTCTTAAACTGAGGTATATAGTTCTCATCAGGCCACAAATTTGGGCCTTCAATATTCTTATAGATAGGTTCATCGGGCCTGGGGGGTGGAAGTTCAGTTCCCAAGTCGATTTGTTCTCTCCAGTCTGTATGTTTGGCGGTGATCTCGTTGGCCAACTTAGTATACCCCAAGAAATGAGGAGAGTTGATCATCTCACATTCTCTCTTAACATGATCAGGAAGATTAAAAAATTCAACTGCTTGTTCCTTAATGGCTTTAAAGTCTTTCTCGTCTGGACCATAAATCTGGTAATTAGTCAACAACAAAAATCCAACATCAATCAATGCATGCCTAAGCTCTTCTAAAAACTGAGGCTTTGTAGCTGGATCTAAAGCCCGGTTCAAGTCAATCACAGGAATTTGTTGAAACGACATCACTAAACACTAAACGATTTTACAATCAACAGATCGTGACAAAGTCTCGGGGACTAATTGTCATTTTTATTTTATTATTTCACAACTTCATCATCAGGTATGACTAAAGCCACAGGTGTGCATATTTGAGGAACTTAAGGAAAAAGACATAAAGAGAGATAGAGGTGACAGAGAGATAGACAAACTTATGTGAACGACAAACATGACACAGGGTCTGAGAGATTCCCCTCTATTTTCTTGAAGTAAGCAGTGAAGAACAGTAAAATCTTGTGATGGGTTCCATTTGGTGTCTCATAAAGTGAAAATGCGGATTCATATTGTAAAATTGCACCCAAAACTGCTACAACAAACCTCAAGAATTATATGTATAATTTAGTCAATTGCTTCCCTTTTTCACTGATATTACAAAGTATGTTAGTACCATATATAGTGGACTAGATTTTGATTTGTAAAAAACTATCATCAAAACGAGACATTAGAGTCCACCAACCAGCTCTTTATTAAAACTGAAGGAGAAGCCTCGTATGTATCGAATAACATGTCTTTATTGCAAGGTGACGAAAGCTTAGCTTACTCCTCACATAAAAATTTGGTACGATCATAACTCAGAACAATCTAAGGTAATTTAGTGGGCGAGAAAAAGCGAGTTGATAATTAAGTCACTTTCTACGAATTAAAATAAGAGATTATAAAAAATAGCATTAAAAACATATTTACAAAGACTATTCTTGTATCTAGTGTGTTTTTTAGTGGCTTATGCTTCTAGGTTACAACAAAAACAAACATTACTGATAGACCTTATAATTCAACATTATTCCTTAAACAGCATTTGCATTAATACGTAAACTCATCATAGATATCCATGTCATATTACTCAGCCTCCAAAGTAATCGTCCCAAAGAAGTGGAAAGTCAGCTTGTACAAAATCAAAACTCAATGGTGAGATAGGTAGGTTAAGTGTCATTTCTTCTTGTTGAAAAATAGAAAAGTCGTATTTCCGAACAATATACGGAATAATATATACTTTCATCATATAGTGAGTTTTTCTGCAATAGTAATCAGATTCTTTTTTACCCAACTCTATGTATATTCTCCATAACTTTTCATTCAACAAAGTGATGATCTGATTCTCATTCATGACCTCTGAACTCACTCCGAGCCAAAAGATCAAAGAAGAACACGTTGACTTCTGAATGAAATTCATCAAGTCTAATCCAGAGATTATGCCATCATAGATTCTGAAATATATTGACACTATAATGAATATGCTTTTAAGCAACGCATGGAGAATAGACGATGCCACAGAACACCGTAAGACAGAGTCATCAGTCCTAGTCGATAGCTCTAATCCCAATTTAAGAATGGTCAAGCCATGCACAAAAGCCAGCATATCATGCTCTATCTTTAAGGCTTTGTCAGCCTCATCTTTCAAAATCAATGAAAGTTTAAAATGAGTTAAAAAAAGCTTGACTAATATATCAGCACGGAGTCTGAACTCCTCTATCTGTTCATTGACATCATAAGATCCATCTAATAATTCCTCGAAAGTCCTCATACTCCGCAATAGAAAATTATAGTCATCTATCAAGTTGTAGACAGCCTTTAGTGAAGCTTTCACCTCCAGCTTCTGTGACATCTGTATTAATGAATTCGTTACCTTTATTGTATATATTTTCAAAGAGAGTAATCTTATTGAAGATACTTCATTGATAGTTGATCGATCACCTTCAAGGTTAAGCAGAATTTCAAGCTCCTCCTTCGAAACCAAAGTAGTCATCCCAGCATCGAAGCATAAAGAAGAGCTTAAAAACAACACTGTAATCCAAAATTTTTTCCAATAAAATATCTCTGACCTATTCTTAAAACCCTTAAAATTATTGCACTCCGCGACTGCACCACGATATCTCATTACCTGGATAATAGTGGTTAGTTTCATCAAAATAAATCCTTCATTAAACCCTTCAGGGCAGTATCTTTTGTAAGTGATAAGAAGCAAATTGGCTCGAGCCACTTCCAAGCTCAATGGATCTGAAACCTCTAAACCCCTGATAATTTTGGAAGCAATATCAAAAAAATCACATGGGATATCTAGCTTTCAAATTGTTGTCCATTTGGAAAATTTACAATTGAAAGACTGCCTTTCTCATTGGTTTGTGGCAATGAGACAAAAGCACTTCTTAAGATTACGAGAAGTTCTGCTAGAAGTACGTAGTGTTTCCTCTTTTTAAGATTAAACTTGATGCTTTCGTCTGGACTTAATATTTTTCCTATTTCTAGAAGAAAGCTATCTTTGTCAAGAATTGAGGCACTTGAAGCTCCGTACTTGAAAAAACAATCCACTAAAGGAACAACAAGCGAGACCTTCGGAAATATTTTACGGGCCCTTTCCACTTCTGAAGCAATATTAATTTCTTTTAGTTGGTCACTATTCTTTATATCATCAGATTCGGGAGCTCGAGTTTGTGGAAACCGTGAACCTAAATATTCAACAAATAAGGTGCCCCAATATGTATCATTTAAAATAAGTGACATCATTGATGTCAGTCCCATACGAACGTAGTCACCTTTTTCGTATGTCATTAAATCAAAGTTTTCATAAAGATCTAACTTTAGGTCATTATCATTTACTTGAGCATCAATTCTTTTGGCCCTTTCTGACGTGTCTTTGGAAAATAGTTGTACCAAACTTGTCAAATTATTTATCTTCTCTTTGCTGGATTTCAACTCCTCCGACAAAGCAAGAGTCTCTGCCTCAGAAGCACTCAAGGTATGATCGTTTTTCAGCAATTGCCTCTCGTAAATACAAAGCTCAGTCTTCTTACTTTCAAAACAATTTTGACAAGGTAGGTTTCGATCACATTTCAACTTTCTCTTTCTACACAAGAAACATGATTTTGATACTCTCCTTCGAGTCTTTCGAGTGTGTGGATTAGAAATTGATGCCATCAATACCCATATTAGTCTTGGAAGAACAGTTCAAGATAACTACTTACAATCCTATCACTTTTGTGTTACAAATGATAAGAGTGTAATCACGTGCCAAGGATTGCTATTATTGTCTGTTGTTTAAAAGCTTAAATGGCAAAGTATTGCTTACTAGACTTGTCATTCCGTCGAAACAAGTTTCAGTAAAACATACATCATATTATATATCATAGGTTCTAACTACATATTCACTTGTATCAATTACGCTTTTTTCGGTCGAGATGGGCTCCCAATTGAACGTCAGCTGTGCTTTCTTTGAAGTTATGAATCTCTTGGTTGTTGAAGCAAGCAACAATCTCAATCTTGGAGAGAAAACAGACAAAAGCCAAAAAATCCAATAGGGAATCTCCCTGTTAGGAATATTTTTATTAAATTCAGCGGGTATTTTAAATCTGAATGTATCTGCAATATTCATCAAAGAGACAGCGTTCAGATATGAGCACAAAAGAAAGCGATTGTCTTTTGCTTTTGAATTTGTCATTGCCTGAATATGAATCTTGGCAACATCTCTAACGTCGACGGTCGAAAAGTACACTTTAAAGGCTCCTCTAGATAATGTGCCATCAATAATTGCTTTAATTATGGTGATAGATGTAGAAGCAACACCGTATCCTGGAATACAGGGTCCTAAAATAAAAGCTGGATTGAGAACACTTAATTCTAAGGCGGGCTGTGACCTCTTATTTTCCTCTGAAGAGATAAAGTCCCAGCAAGCTTTTTCTGATGCAATTTTTGAGAGAATGTAGATAGAGTCAATATTTTCCGAAACGGACCAGGAGTCATCATCTAGTAGCTTTTGCTCCTTGTGACCAAATGTTACCGTTCCTGCGCTACTTGTAAGAACGACACGCTTAACTTTATGTTTGTGGGCCAACTTTAAAACTCTTAAAGCACCATTTTTTGCAGTCTCGATCGCTATCTCCTTCGATAGAGTAGCAACATCCGAAAAGGGTGACGCAACGTGAAGTACAAAAGTACAACCAGAAATTGCGTCATTCCATCCTTCATCCAGATCTAAATTGGCCCTGAAGATAGTAAGCTTATTCGGGCTCTTGTTGTCACTCTTAGACACTATTTTGTCAAGAGCTTTAACTAAAGCCTCACCTTTATCTTCGTTGCGCACTGTCGTGCGAACTGTAAATCCATTTTCAAGCAATTGCAAAATACAATGGCTACCAACATAGCCGGTTCCCCCAGTGACTAAGACAGTTTGAGACATAATTCTTTCTGTTCATGTTATGAATTTCTGAGGTTAAGGTCACAATTTATATTATTTGTATTTTGCAGGAGATATGTCGGAGTAAGGAAAATGCACGTTTTGTTCCTTATGGCAACGGACTTTATGGATTTTCTCGATAATCACTTAAAACTCGGGTATGATGGAGATGGCCTGCATATAATATAACACAAAAGTATTGTTTTACTATTTGGCATTGATGCTATTACTATTTTTAACGGAATTAAATATTTCTTAGAGAGTGCCCTGTAAGGTCATATCATCTGGATTCTCAACGGGTTTTCCACTATGTACTCAGGCAACGCCAGTTTGAGCTTTCTCACTACTGCCATTTTGAAATAGATTGTATTGTCAAAAAGCTTAGGAGTTCTTCGAACATTAAAGCCAGTGATTTATCGATTGGGAATACACTGGAACCTTAAAATTGATGCTTGTGGTGGCTGCAATTTTGCTTTCAGAGGTATCACTGATGCACTTTAATTCATGTTCACAAATAGGAAGCGATATTACAAACTTGAAGATAATTTTGAGCTGTTGAGATATCCATTTCTTGAAATCTCCACGAAAAGACCCTATCTAGACCACTCTAGACCAAAAGTGACTGGCTATCTAGGCACCAGAAGCTCTCATGAGTGTAACCTTTGCACCTTAAGGGGAAGATTAAAGAAACTAACAGGCTTATATTTAGCTATTAAAGATACGAAAGATTAATTCTTCTATAATTTGAACTAGGATATAAAGTTAGGGACCTAAATACCTGATCCAAATGTTTCTCTCACTTCAGTAGAAACATTGACACCAACGAACTGCAATAACCTCTTTTTTCTTTCTTGAACTTGACCACTAGTCGCGATATCATAAAATCTTAAATAATTATTGACTGTTGGCCCTGTCATAGAATTTATTTGGTCCATGGAGTGCAACCTTTCAAGACCTTCATCAATAGGGAGCTTATTATCTTTGTTAGCTATGTCTTTGTAAGCCGACGGCGACTCAATTTCTCCCCCACGGCCCTTGAATTTGTTCTCTGCTCTCGCTGAGGAACTATTTTGTTGCCTCACTAAGTAGCGGATTTCTTGATTCATGTTATCGAACTTCTCAGCTGTTGCTCTCTCCATGTTATCGAACCGCTGATTAATCAATGCCATCAAATGATTTAATGCATCATTACCCAAATCGACAGGAGCTGTTCCTCTATAACGCCCCTCCGAAGATAGTGTAAGATGACCGTTGATTCTTTGAACATTTTCTTTTATATCCATAGTTGATGTCCTAAGACGCTTAACTTGTGGGCTACTTCCAAGTTCTACTTCATTGAAACCTTGTTCAACTTGTCCAAGGAATCTTTTAGAGATCTTAAGTTCATTCTCGCTCCCTTCTATTTTTGTTTTGAAATAAAACAGTTTTGCCACGTCCACACCTTTTTCAGTGAACCATTCAGTAACCTCTCGCGGTCCTTCTAACCCGTCTGGCACAATCACGGTAACATCATCTGCAACTTGATTTGAAAGATCTTCCATTTTTAAATGATGTGAGAGATAGAAGGTTGTTGGTCTTGAAATATCAGGCTATTTACGAGGAAACACTAATAAAACTCTACTGTCACAACGTGTAGAAGATCAGCCTTATAAGTAATTACAGTAAGAGAGTGCTGCAAAAAACACCATGAAACAGTGCTGCAAAGTATAATAATTCCACTCAGAAAATTGAATACTTATTTATCATGGACTTTGCTAAGGATAGGGCATAATTCTATTGATATTAGTAAATGGAAACCTTAGAAGAACATCGCATCGCCTTCCCATCTTAGCAAAAATAGTCTGTTTGACTGTTCAACTCCTTTTTTTTTCTCCTCATGTATCAAGGAACGAATATCGGTTTCAGTGGCACACGAAAGCTAAAAGTACTCTTGAAGCTCCATTCACTTCTTTCACCGAATAGTCAAGTTTGTCAGAGCAAGGATGCTCATATGTGAATACTTTGCTTGATATCTACATAAGCTACCTAGGAAAAGGACTTTTTTAACGCCATCAATTGGCAAACACCTATATTTTCTCTGGTTTGTATAAAAAATTTGTCCATTTACAAGCCTTTTTCTCCCTATTTTTGGAATTTTGAAAACAGAAAAAACAATCTACGTCAATAACATGACTCTAACAGCTCTCGTGACTTCCAAAAGGTTTCATTGGAATTAAACCATCCATTGGAGCCTTTGATATTTGATCTGTGGTGAGAGAAACCCAAAACATACACGTTATATAAGCCGTCTACTTTGAGAAGGAATCTGCTGTAATTTCTCAAAAAATGTCCATTGGAGACCCAGAAAACTGTCACCGCATACTTGACGAGATCATGTAATGATATAGAGCTTAGAATGGTTAATTTCCATAAACTGTTTTACTTGTAGAGACATTCTTCTGTTTTATCTGATTTTTATCGTAAAACTAGACCGAGAGCCGTTTTGCCACATAGGCGTGAGATCGATTTACGGAAATTATGAAAAAAAAAACTTAAGATTTTCTTCGATATATCAGATAAAATACTTTAGAGAGTATATATTTGGTTCAGAGCGTCAGTATTGAACATGTCAGATCTAGTTCAAAATCCTTCAGTGAAGGATGCTGTATTGCTAAATCCTAGGGCTATATTTAGTCGGCCGTATGTTTGGCCTTTCGTTATCTTGTACTCGATATTTTTTCAGATTTATTATAATCAATACGACGAGTATATTAGGGGACCAGAATGGACATTTGTGTATCTTATGACAATCGTGTCATTGAATATGTTAGTATGGTTGATGCCTTATTGGAATCTTGATATCAATGCCAAGTTTAACTACATCAGTGCCAACAAGGTCGAAGAAGCTACGTATATCAAAGTTGAGCCAGCAGCGAATTCTGGTATCGGTGAAATTTGTAAAATCATAAGAGAGAAGTTTCCGGATGGGAAGAGCCAAGTCAGTTTTCTGTTTCAAAAGCGTAAGCACTTGTTCAATGAAAAGTTACAGAAATTTTCACCGCCTGAATTTTTGTTTGATCAGCCTCCCCCGTTGTCTGTATATCAATACAGCAAGGGTCTTAGCGGTGATTTAGGAAAACTTGAAAGAGAATACGGCAAGAATATCTTTGACATTCCAGTTCCTACGTTTTTAGAGCTTTTCAAAGAACATGCAGTTGCACCTTTCTTTGTTTTTCAAGTCTTCTGTATTTCTTTGTACTTGATGGATGATCAATGGTACTACTCCTTATTCTCCTTATTTATGTTGGTCTCTTTTGAAATGACAACCGTCTTTCAAAGAAGAAACACTATGGCTGAATTTCAGACTATGGGTATCAAGCCTTATCCAATTTATGCTCATAGAAATGGTAAATGGGAACAGGTACAAACGAATGAATTATTACCTTCTGATCTTGTCTCTATTACAAGAACTCACGAAGAGTTAGCTATTCCCTGTGATCTAATTTTGGTAGATGGCTCTGCTATTGTTAACGAAGCAATGCTTACAGGAGAATCGACTCCACTCTTGAAAGAATCGATCAAACTCAGACCCAAAGATGACATTGTCCAAGCTGAGGGCTTTGATAAAAATTCGATTTTACACGGTGGTACCAATGTGATGCAAGTAACAAAGCCAACAAATCCTACTGTTTCTTTGGCCCCAGATGAAGGAGCTTTGGCAGTTGTTACTAAGACTGGATTTGAAACTTCTCAAGGTTCTTTGGTTCGTACTATGATCTTTTCCAGTGAAAAAGTATCTGTCGATAATAAGGAAGCTTTTTTCTTCATTTTCTTTTTATTGATTTTCGCTATTGCTGCTTCTTGGTATGTGTGGGTAGAAGGTACTAGGATGGGTAGGATTCAGTCTAAATTAATATTGGATTGTATCATTGTGATAACCTCTGTTGTGCCTCCAGAATTGCCTATGGAATTGACTATGGCTGTCAACTCATCCTTGAGTGCTTTGGTTAAGTTTCACGTCTTTTGCACCGAGCCATTTAGAATCCCTTTGGCCGGAAGAATTGATGCCTGTTGCTTTGATAAGACAGGAACATTGACGGCTGAAGATTTAGTGTTTGAGGGTTTAGCAGGATTCAAAGATGATGACTCAACCCATGTGTACACTTGTGAAGATGCACCAGAGACTACGTCTTACGTCCTTGGATCTGCCCATGCCTTAGTAAAGTTGGATGATGGTGAAATAGTTGGTGATTCAATGGAACAGGCTACCTTAAAGGCAGCACACTGGGAAGTAGGTGCTAAAGACACCGTGCAGAGAACTAAGGCTAACGGTAAAACTGAAAAGATTAAAATATTGCGTCGTTTCCAATTCTCTTCGTCATTGAAGAGATCATCTGCCATCACCTCAATCAACACCTTGCAGGGTAAGAACTTTGTAGCAGTTAAAGGTGCTCCTGAAACGATCCGTTCAATGTTGACTGATGCTCCAAATAGTTATGAAGATACCTATAAGTCTTTCACAAGATCAGGTTCTCGTGTTTTGGCTCTTGCCTATAAGACAATTGATACAAATGTCAATGTGACGAAGATCAAGAGGGAAGACGTTGAATCTGATTTGAAATTTGCTGGTTTTATTATTTTTCATTGTCCGTTGAAAGATGACGCTATTGAAACCATTAAAATGTTGAATGAGTCTTCTCATCGCTGTATCATGATCACTGGTGATAATCCATTGACCGCTTGCCATGTCGCATCTGAAGTTGCAATTACTGAGAAGGATGTTTTAATTTTAGATGCTCCCGAAGAACATCATGACATATCTCACGGTGAGGACTTAGTCTGGAGAAATATTCATGATACTAAGATCATCCCGTTTAAGTCCACTGATAAGATTGACACCGAATTGTTCAAGGAACATGATATTTGTATCACTGGTTACGCTTTGAATTTCTTATCTGAACACTACCAGATATTAGATTTGATTAAACATACTTGGGTCTATGCCAGAGTGTCTCCTCCTCAAAAGGAATTTATTTTGGCTACTTTGAAAAACGCTGGTTACAGGACTTTGATGTGTGGAGATGGTACTAATGATGTCGGTGCTTTGAAGCAAGCTCATATAGGAGTTGCGCTTTTAAATGGTACTGAAGAAGGAATGAAGAAGATTGCCGAGAATAAGAAGATTGAAGCACTGAAGAAAATCTACGAAAAGCAAGCTCAAATTCTTGTTAATTGGGGTAAACCACCACCACCGGTACCAGCTCTTATCGCTCACTTGTACCCACCAGGACGTAGCAATCCTCACTATTTGAAAGCAATGGAAAAGAAGGGTGTCACTATCACTAAGGAAATGAAAGTTGCAGTCGAAGTTGCAGAAACTAGCGGAAGCCAAGTTCTTTTCACCAAAACTGAAGGTGGAAACCAATCGGGCCTTGCTGATTCAATCATGGGAGCCTTAGGCGAAGCTGAAAGTGAAGATGAAGTACCAGTCTTGAAATTAGGTGATGCCTCTGTCGCTGCACCCTTTACTTCCAAGTTGACAAACGTCTCTTCAGTGACTCACATTATCCGTCAAGGTCGTTGTGCTTTAGTTTCAACTGTGCAGATGTATAAGATCTTGGCATTGAATTGTTTAATTTCAGCATACTCATTGTCAGTTCTTTTCTTAGCGGGTATCAAATTTGGTGATGGACAGGCAACTGTTTCAGGTATCTTATTATCTGCTTGTTTCTTATCGATTTCCCGTGGCCGTCCCTTAGAGAAGCTCTCTAAGCAAAGACCTCAAGATGGTATTTTCAGTATCTATATCATGGGATCCATTTTAGGTCAATTTGCAATTCATATTGTAACATTAATTTACATTACCCGGGAAATCTATATTTTAGAACCAAGAGAGCCACAAATTGACTTAGAGAAGGAATTTTCTCCTTCGTTATTGAACACTGGTATGTTCTTGTTGCAGTTGGCGCAGCAAGTCTCGACATTTGCCGTTAACTACCAAGGCGAACCGTTTAGGGAAAGAATTTCTAGTAATAAAGGTATGTACTACGGGTTATTAGGAGTTGCAGCCTTGGCATTAGCAGGCTCCACCGAATTTATGCCTGAGTTAAATGAAGCAATGAAATTTGTTCCGATGACAAAGATATTCAAGACCAAATTAACGGGCTGTATCTTATTAGATTTAGGTGGAACTTGGCTAGTCGAAAACGTATTGAAATACTTTTTCATGAGGTCTGCTCCAGCCGATATAGCTGCTAGGGACTAATAGAGGTCGCATTTATTGGACAATTTTCTCTGAATTTTTATTTAAAAACTTATGGCTTCATTAGTTTAACTTAAGCAAATCACTTTCTCTATCTAGCTTACTGATTTTTAATACAAAGTCACTGCTTATTTTCACCAAAGAAACACTGGTTAATCGGGTTTCTATTATTCTCAAAATATCTAAAATATCTTCTTGGCTGATTGGATTTGATAGACTATCACCAATTGTTTCGCTAAGTGATGTAATTGAATACGCTTTTCGCTTCTGCTGAATATGAGTCTGATATATGATGTCGTAAACTGATCTTAATTTGCTCTTCAAAAAATTATTGTGCTTTGTCTCTGGTTCTTCTTCGTCTTGAGCTTCTCTCTTAAGCATCTCTTTCAACTTAATTCTATCAAGAAGCGTTAGCCCTTTTTGATTGGCTTGCTGCAATCGTTCGTCTTTAGGTTTAAACTTAAACTTAGAGCTATCGTTCTTTATAATTTTGGTCTTGGGTAGTTTCGTCAGCTTTCCAGATGTAACTTTCACTAATTCTGCTAAAACAGGCACGGCAGTCAAGTTGCTCTGTTCCAATCTTGCAAGGAATTGACCTCTTTGTAGCGTAGCCTTAGATATGCGAATAGATCCAGTCTTCCCTGGTCTCGTAAGATTAAAGGCTTTTTCATCTACTGCCATTAGCTTAAGGAAGTCATCAACAGTCACTTTTTTTTTCAACAAGTTGGTACAAGAGTCTAATATTACCTCTAAAGGAGGATTCGCCGTATGACTGGCGAAATACAAGTTTATGCTATTGTCAATGGTATCATATAACTTCAAAATATATGCCTTGTCTGGCATGGGATTATAAGCCAGTAAATGTGAATAATTTAATACTAATTATTAAAAGAAAGATGTCCGATATCGAGATAACCAAAAATATTCAAATAGCAATGTCTTGCAAAGTGTAAAGGAACTTGAATAACTATACAACAACGTATGAATCTACGAAAAAAATGATGGAATCATAAGTTAGATGGTTACTCGGATAGGATACAATGATCTAAAACACTCAATTCCCAGCCTAATACCAGATACCAGATACCAGAAGAAATACTAATATCTACTAATATCTAGTCTTTTTTTTTGACAAATACCAATCTTTGCTGATAGAAATACTTTGGAATCATATTTTAAACACTACACTCATTGAATAAGCTTCAATTCGCTATATCAAAAATTTAATGATCGTCTCATATAATAAGCTATAAATCTAATCTGGACTACTAAAATCACTTCTTAGAATCCTCCTTCTTTCCAAAGGATTCGTAGGCTGCCTTGGCCTTTTCGGTGGTAGTACCTTCCTTCTTGTTGTAGGCATCGTAAGCTTCCTTAGCTTCGTCAGTGTACTGCTTGTAGTCGACGTTTCCGTCCTTGTCAGTAACGTAACTCTTTCCCTTGTTCACTAAATCGTCTAAACCCATTTTAACTAAATATTAACTAAGTAACTTCAATTGATTATTCTTTACTATACTGAAGTCAATATCTGGCATATATCCTACCAGAGAGGCTACCAACGGGTATTTATAGTGACGCCGAATAGTTGAACTGGAATTGGTTATAGAACTACTGATATTATATGGGTCCCGTCTTATCAAATACCAGCCACGATGGGGCATTCGCTCCCAACACAGAAACAATAATAGTGTATATTGATTCGATAATGTCACCTGAAATAGACAGATTCTAATCTAGATTGACGGGGCATGTCGAACACCGGATGGGTAAATTGCTGAGCCGCACCAGCTGCCAGACTATAGATCCACGAATTTACCGAAGATTACTGAGGATACTAAGGGTACTGTGGCATTAACACCGCGGGAATAACAGGAATCGTAGTGGCTCGTTTCAGTATTTCTAGTGAGGGGTGGCCCTTAATAGCATGCACATGGTGTTCCCAACTAGGATATCAATATTCCTATATATTCCCCTATACAATGTGCAGGTCTTCATGTGAATAGCTGATTGAATATTGGCACACTTGCAAGGTCCAAGATGAGGTTCGATGTTACTATTATTTGATAGACAAGGCGATAGAGAGGTAGCCACGGTTCGAAAAATCAGTAAACGTAGATGCATTGAGGAGTACGTACGTACGTACGTACGTACGAGATACTGGTGTGAAATACAGAGGAGCTTCTAACAATTGAATTAAGTTAAACTAAATACACTAGAATTCTAGATACAAAGAAGATTCTACATTAAAGTTTCAAGTTCTCAAGAATGGAGATAGTTTGTTCGTAACCTTCAATCTCAGCCTTGTATTTCTCGAGCTTCTTAAATGTAGAAACCTTAGCTTGTTCGTTGGTCTTTTCGGTGAACTTACTTATGGACTCATTAGCTTTGGATTCAAGTTCTTTAACGTTACTCATCTTCTTGTTGACCTTGGCAATTTCTGCTTCTAAGTCAACATGTCCCTTGACCAAAACATGAACGGTACATTCAGGAGTAATCACTTGTAATGCACATCCTGATGGCACATCCTTTGCGTTATCAACGACCGTAATTTTCTCGACACCTTTTATCAAGGAAACGATTGAGTCCTGTTGCTGATTAGCGATGTTAAATATACCCTTATCAGTAGCCTCAACATAAACTTGCCCATTTTTCAAAATATTGTATTGCGACAATAATGACCTAGCACCCTTTGTGATTTCTAACACCAATTCATAAGCACTATGAGCCTGAGGATCATCAAACTCTTCGATATACGGCGGATACATTGTCTTAGATATGGTCTCTGCGGTTTCTGTTGATCTGCGTGGAAGTCTCTGGAACATTTCCTCTGTGACGAATGGCATGTATGGGTGAATCAATTTCAAAGCTGAGTCAATACAGGTATATAATGTGTCTTTTGCAGACTTCTGCTGTTCAGGGGTACCATCTTGAATTAAAGTCTTCGAGTTCTCTATGTAAACATCACAAAGATCAAACCAAAACCTGTAAATAGCGTTGGTTGATTCACCAAATTCACGATTATCAATACAATCGGCTGCTTCCTTAGAAGCATGCGTTAATTTGTGTAACACCCATTTTTCTACTAAGGATTCATTTCCAGATTTTGCTGATGTTGAAGGAGGGACATAGTCGTCACCTAATCTACCCAAAGCAAATTTTGTGGCTTGGTAAATCTTGTTACAGAATTTACGGTACCCCTCGACTCTCAAAATATCTAAGTTGATGTCCCTACCACCAGTAGAGTATGCACATAAAGCAAATCTTAAAGCATCAGTTCCACACTCTGGAATACCATTTGGATAAGACAATTTTTGACCTTCTGTCGCTTTCACTAATTCCTTAGGATCTAAGTTACCGGTTTTCAACTTATCGTGCAAGCCTTGCAAAGGAATTCCAGTTATGACATCAAGTGGATCGATAACATTGCCTAGAGATTTAGACATTTTACGTCCTTGAGCATCACGAACTAAGGAATGACAAAAGACTTCTTTGAAAGGAGCCTTTCCAGTCAATTTAATACCCAACAAGATCATTCTTGTAACCCAGAAGAACAAAATATCCCATCCAGTCTCTAAAATGGTGACAGGATAAAACATCTCCATGTCCTTGGTCTTATGTGGCCAACCCAAAGTAGAAAATGGCCATAAACCAGAAGAGAACCAAGTATCCAAAACATCCTCATCCTGCTCTAATGTAATGTTCTTATTGGGGAACT
>NW_026946678.1:609407-786892 GCF_900007245.1 Priceomyces carsonii | reverse complement strand
TTTAGCTTTTTCTAAGGCTTCCTCGTATGTTCTGCCTGCAACCCAGTTGTCATTGTCTAATCTGTCACCTTCTTTACCATCAATGATAACAAAGTAAACAGGACATCTGTGACCCCACCACAATTGACGAGAGATACACCAATCTTGAATATTCTCTAACCAGTGGAAATACTCGGATTCAGAAGTCTTTGGAGAAATAGTGAGCTCTCCGTTCTTAACAGCAGCAATAGCATCCTTTGCCATAGACAGCTGATCAACCCACCATTGTGGCTTCAACATCGGCTCAATAACATCACCTGATCTAGAACATAAAGGTATTGTCATTTCATTGGCCTTTTGATCGACAAATAATCCTTTCTCCTTTAATAACTCAATAACTTTATATCTCGCATCGAATCTCTTCATACCTTCCCATTCTGGTCCGCAATTAGAGTTTAAAAGACCATCGTCAGTGAAAATATTGATGAACTCTAAGTGATTCCTCTTACCCGTATTGAAATCATTTTGATCATGAGCAGGTGTGATTTTAACTGCACCAGTACCAAATTCCATATCAACAGCCTCTGAATCAGTGATTATTGGAATCTTACGGCTCAAGAAAGGATGATTAACATACTTGCCATGTAAATGTGTGTATCTTTTATCATCGGGATGTACTGCGACAGCAGTATCACCAAACATAGTTTCCGGTCTCGTAGTAGCAACAGTAATCCTTTCGTTACTTCCATCTACGAGATATGAATAGGAAGTCAATACACCAAACTCAATCTTAGAGTCATAACCTGGTACACTCAATAAGGTTTTGCCATTAATTGTTTTATTATCAACTTCCAAGTTAGATATAGCCGTGTTTAATTTCACACACCAATTGACCAATCTCGAGGCCCTATAAATAGTTCCATCTTCATGCATCCTCACAAATGCCTCTGTGACGGATTCACTCAAATTAGGGTTCATGGTAAAGGCTTCTCTAGACCAATCATACGAAGCCCCAAGTCTTTTAAATTGATTCTTGATCCTATCGTGGTAAAGTTCCTTCCATTCCCACACTTTTTCAACGAACTTCTCACGGCCAAGGTCATGTCTTGTCTTCCCTTCTTTTGCCCATAACTGTTTCTCAACAACTGACTGAGTACCAATACCAGCGTGATCAAAACCAGGTAAATACAAAGTTGTCTTTCCTTTCATTCTATTATATCTAATCATTGCATCTTGAATAGACACGGTCAAGGCATGCCCAATATGCAAAGCTCCAGTGACATTTGGAGGAGGTGCTGGAATAACGAAAGCACCCTCTGGCTTAATCTTGCCTTCTGTAGTTAATTCTGGTTCGAAAAATTTCTCTTTTACCCACCAACTATACCAAGAACTCTCAACGTAGCTGGGGTTGTACGCCTTGAATGCCGCATCTTCAAGGGACACAAGAACCTTCTTTTCTCCAGGCTTTGTAGTGTCTACAAACTCAGGAACAGGCTCGCTAGCTTTCTTTTCCTTCTTTGGTTTCTTAGATTCACTAGGTTTATTCTTAGCCACCTCGGCCTGTTTGGCCTTCTTAGCATTGAACTTAGCTAACTTCTCTGCCTTCTTACGCTCCTTTTCCAATTCTTTTGCAGTTTTCTCTTTTATAGGCTGCTCTGCACCACCAGTATTGTTAATAGCTGAAGTAGCTGCATCACTTATCTTAGAGCCCTCTATCTTGTCGCTCATCTTCGAACAATTTCTGCTGAAAAATCTATTTGCTAGGAAATTATGATTCAAATGACTGCTGCTAACTACGGTTCTAATAAGCAATCTCTTGCTTAGCATATACTTCTTCAAAACTTCGAAATATCGACTATGTTGACTAAATTTTTTTTTTTCCTATATGTAAGTCGTTAAAGAGTCATTTACAGTTTTGTGTCACTGTCCATTAAAGTGATTGCAAATTAAGAGAGTAGACAGGGACGCTATTTATGAGGCTTTTTAGAGGCCGAAATGTTCTCACTAGAGTCTAACTTTCTCTTAGACATTCCAGAAAACATAACGCCCAGAGAAGAAGGATAAAGGTCTATTTTTGATACAGTATTAGACTGTGTAGATGGGCTTACCGATGGTAATTCTATGCTGTCTAGACGTTGTGACATTGCTTTCGACATCTTTGCTTTTGTATTAGAATTTGGTCTTATCGCTCGTATTCTACCACTATTGGGATCATTACTTCGGCTCATTCCAAGACCAATTTCCTCACCAAAACTATCAATGACAGTTTCTTCAGTTTTACCGAATTCCATTCTATTTTGTGCCCGACGGAGCTCTGACATCTGTAAGCGCTCCCTCATCTTCCTAAATCTTTTTCCACCTCTCTTTTTCGATTTCTGATCCACAGGAATAGGGAGAGCCCTATCGGGATGATTTTCAGGTGGAGTGAGTAACTTTTCTATCTTTGAATTGATTTCTTGCAAGATTCGTTTTCCAAAAGATCCATTGGGACTAGCTTTCGATAAATCTAATCTAGCAGCTAAAATAACTTTTCCGCTGACAATCCTTAACGCAGGCTTTATTATGTCTTCAGGCAAATATCGAATTAGATCAGAATGATAGAGGTAGCCTGTTTGTCTAATGGTTTTGGATATGGTTCTTGTTTTAGATGAAAGATCTCTAACCCCCAATGATGGCAAATTGCAAGATGGAGTTAGCGACAACTGCTTTAAAGATCCCGTAGCGATAAGAATTTGAGAGGTGGGTACAGATCCAATGATAGCTGACACATTTGGAGCAAACAGTGAAATTTTACTGGCCACAAATGAACCAAGTTCTTGTAATATATCATTCAATTCGAGCACTAGTTCACAGCTTGTGGTTAGCTTCCTCATATCATTGTCGTCTAATGTAAGCCGCTTCTTCACTTGCTGTAGGCCTGCCATTATGATTACTAAGACTTTTTCATTTGAGATGAACTTTCTCATCTCTTCCTCATGATTCTTGATTCCGATTAAATCCTGTTTAACCAATAAGACTGTCTTAGCATAATCAACCGCACTAAAGACTAGCGTCTCTAGTTCAGGGAATACCAAGCTATATTGACTTTTTGCGATAGAATGAAACATCATGATCTCCTCATTAATTACTGAAATTAACTCATTGACAAGACTTATGAACTTGAATTCCTCAGATGTATTCTGCTTCAGCCAAGATATCAACTCCATGTAATCAGAATTCTCGTCATTTGAATAGAATTCAAGTTTTTCTCTTAGCTCTGGAACTATAGCTATAACCCGAGACAACGTTTTAAGATCTTGTACGTGATCAAAGTCTAAAATATTTCGCTCATCTTCGTTTAATATATCCTTAAGTTTATTTTCAAACGAACCAGAAACTTCCGGTTCAAACTTCTCGTTTACTTCAACGTCCTCTTCTTCACTTAGGCTGTCGATGTCTGCTAATAGCTCATCTTCATAGTCCACCATACTCTTTCTCTATATGATAAAAGAAAGCTATAATCATTGAGTTTTGTGTAATTCAGAAATATCACCATAACTGATGAGGTCAAAAATTATCAACAAAGAGAAACATCTTTTCAAGGACAATTATGCCATTTGAAGTCAAGACGTCATTGCTCGACAATGTGGATGGCTCAGCTGAGTTGATCATAGGAAATAACAAGATTATAACGTCTGTATCAGGTCCTATAGAAGCGAAACCCAGGCAAGAATTACCGACCTCATCGAGCTTGGAAATTGTAATCAGACCAGCAGTGGGAATTTCTTCGACAAGAGAAAAGCTTATAGAAGATAAATTGAGATCTCTATTGCAGAGTGTAATAATAGGGCATAAATTTCCTAGACAGTTGATCCAAATTGTTGTTCAGTTTTTAATAACAGATACTAATGAAGCATATACAAGCACAGAACTAAATGCAGCCATAAACTGCTGTTATTTTGCTCTTATAGACGCACAAATACCAATGTATTCTTCATTTGCATCGACTACTATATCTATAAACGACAAGAAAATAATTGAAAATCCATCGATTGAGCAGTTAAAGGATAGTGAATCCCATCATGTAATATGCTTTATAATAGAAAATGGTGAGACAGATAGATTATTGTTATTGGAAAGCCAAGGAAAGTTTACTGAAGACCAGTTGTTTGAGGCAATTGAACAAGGAAGTAAAGCGTGCCAGCTAATCCACCAGGATTACCAAAGGAAGTACATTAAACAAAAACTTGAGGATGACTACATATGGAGGACTCAATGATTTTTGTTTAATACATAGGCGTATATGCATGTTTAAAAATTTGTTCCAATGTAAGATCGAAGTAGATTTGATATCAATTTAAATATTGTGTATTAGTATAGTGTGGACAATGGGTCCAAACGTGTCTGTGAAGTGTGAACCGATCCATTCAACAAATTAACTTCGCCGAATTTCGAGTTTGGATTCAACTTATGCTTGAATGTAAATCCTATAAAGTTGTTGTGCTCTTGCCTTTTAGCACCATTGGATTTCTCTAATAAAGCCTCATTATGCTCTTGACGGGCAAAGACATCTTTATATTTCTGCATACTTTCTTCGTCTTCAAAATCATCAAAATAACCTGCATCTTCTTCATTATCTAACTGAGGTGTGAAAGGAGGCGTTCTTTTTCTTAGGCTATCCCAATCTCTGATGTCATTAAAATAGCTCATATTTTGTATTTGTCTGAAGCTTCTTAGACGTTGATGGGGCGATGCAATTAGCTTTATTATTAAATTCCATGTTCGATCACTAAAAACATACCTTCCATCTTTTGTTTGTGGCCTTCTCAATGCGGTTTTCCAGTGCTTTAAGTTATAATAAGTTTCATCTTGCTTAGATCCTGAAAAGGGAGGATATCCACATAATGCTTCAAAAAGCATGCAACCCAATGACCAGTAATCGATTGTGTAATCGTAATTTTTTCCCTCCAAAACTTCTAATGCCATATAATCAGGAGACCCTACAATGGAGTTCGCCAAGTTATGATGTCCCTGACTTTGTTTGAAAAGCTTCTGTCTCTCCATCATTAATCTAGATGGAACTTGATAATTATCCAAGTCTTGTAAGTTTTGTAGTTTCAACCTCATACTTTCAATCCTATCATTTGATACTGAGCCAGCAGCCAAACCAAAATCTGTTAACTTAATATGGCCCTTTGAATCAATCAAAAAGTTTTCTGGCTTGAGATCTCTATGAGTGAAACCCAACTCGTGCAACGAATTAACAGCTGCAAACATTTCACTTATATAAAACCTTGCGTGAGGTGGTATTAAATAGCCTGTATTGTTCAATAATGTCCTGAAGTCACCACCTGGCACAAACTCCATGGCCAAGAATACCTTTTTGGGATCTTGAAAGGCGTATAATAGCTTAACGAGCCACTCACTTCTCGTATTAGTCAAAATGTCTCTTTCAGTTAAAACATGTCTCGTTTCATCTAATTTAAGTAGTAAATTCTTGTTCAATACTTTGAGAGCACATATCTCTCTTGTGTCTTTCTTTCTTGCTAAGAAAACTTGACCGTAGCCACCTTGACCAACTTGAGTTATCATTTCGAAGTCCTTATGCTTCGGTTTCAATCTTCTTTTTCTGAGCAACGCTCTTTCTCTTCCAATATAGTTCTTCCATTCAAGCTGCTGTCTCTGATGATTGGAGGTGAAAAGTGGATCCTGTTGCAATTTATCCTGAACTAACTTGGTTCTTTCCCTTCGACTAATAACATAGTCAAACATGTCACAGTAATAATCAAGAAAGTATAGTTGCGCGACAGATGCTAGTCTTTTTGTCCTGGGGTCATTTGCCTTTCTTTGAAAGTCCTCTTCGTTAAATAGCTTTGGAGGCTGTTTGACAGAAAGCGAATGTAACTGCTGTTGGTATTTATAGTTGTCCTGTGGTTGGTACGGGGATGCATGCAATATAGATTTGCTTGGTGAGCTGGCTGGCGTGATATTTTCTTTGTTGAGCTGATTTAAATGCTGTCTGGCGACTGGACGTTGCTGCTGCTTGTAACTTGTATCAATATCCATCATTCCACTGCAAATAGATACATTTTCAACTGATTGGGAGAGATCAGCAACATCCATATCTTGAACACTAGCACCATGCTTAGGCGACCTACTGAAAAAGTTAGTCATCTTTGTCGTCACAGATTGTAGTGTGAGTGCTTTGAGACCGTAATGGTCAGATATACTGCTTGGTAAGATCAATGGTATTTATTGGTTTGGCTTGAGGCTCTGTGGATGTTTACAAAATCGCTTAAAGAGGAATTCCATCGGTCCCCGAGGCTGCGTACAAAATTGAATTTAGTGACAGAATGCTGGCTACTTGACAAATAGCAAGACAACAGAATCCTACAATAGCAAAGATGGCTTACTACAGCTTCGCAGCTGTTTGTGTCGGTTGGTAAGGTTTGTTGATCATTTATCCTAAAGTCTCAATGCGCCACAAGATGGAATAAGGGCCATTTAATAAATTCCATGTATGTTCCTCCGACTGAACCGCGAGTAGAGACTTTAAGTTCATGCTAGAGCTGATGGTAGTGTTAACTGGTGAGGTACTAATACACTTGTCATTTCTATTCCATACTTTAATCATTATCTGTTCTTTGTCTTTAATTTTTATGTTGTTTCATCATTGACATACATTTCTGCTTTGTCTAGTATTTTTCTGTTCTTGAGCCAATTCTTAACCTACAAGTTAAAGAGTATTTTCCCATGTGTGAGTCTCACAGTCGATCTTTTATTCTCTATATTTGAAGTTCACGTACTGCCTCTGGTTCTCACGGATGCAAAAATGTTGGAGTTGATCATCTTGAGCAGACGTAACCCCTTCCTCAAAAGTTGGAGTTTTGGAGTTCTACAATAGCATATATCATGGAATTAAGAAGCTTCTGGTGCTCTAAACAGCTATTGTTATACTTCGGTGCCATCAACTAACTCCCGTATAGGCTTAGGTGATGTCATCGTTAACTAGAGCGAGTTATAGATTTTACAATAAAAGAAACGTCAGAAATATCTCCGACCACACCTTAGCTCCCTATGTCATGGCTTTCATTTAAGTCTCTCTCGTATGCTATTGTTTGAAGTTTCTACTGCTTTATAAGTCAACTACAAAAACAGCAATCGACAAATGTACACGTGACTACTTCTTTTCTGTTTGTTTCTCGCCTTTTGACCCATCAGAAGTCCCCCACGACAGCTTATGTCCATTCTATTGTCGTCAATCTTGAGTCTGTCCTTTGTGGTTGTTGTCTGATTGTCTTCCCCACTGAATACCGTTTGTTGGCAGTACCAGAGAACTTCTAACAAGATATGACCGGAATTGCCCCGCAAAAGGTTGTGTTCGAGCCAAAGTCCGCATAATAGCCAAGTCCCGAGAACTTGGCTCCTACTATTCGCGCCTATAATAAAAGCATAGCGGTCTGCATATGGAAAGTTCATACTCCGCTCCGAGCTTTTCAAGGAACTAAACTCCATGACCTTGAATAGTTTTCACCCTCGAATCAGACCGGTACTTTATCTATCTAATAGTGTCTTGCCCTTAGAATTTTACTTGAACCCACGACGTGGGCCGAGCGTCCCCCTCTAGCAGAGCCTGCCAAGTCGGCCGAAGAAAACCACCGGGTTCACTAGTTAATGTAGCACCCCCTCCTTAGCTCATCCTTCACATTTTTGGCAGCAAATGAAAGTGGTGTATTTCGGTCTTAGTTACGAGAAACAGTTTGGTAATATTTTATGGGGAAATCATCACTTTCCCACAATAGCTTCCTGCTTGTCAGCATATAAAGACGGTGGGGTCCCTGTTGATAGAATTTCTTTAAAACAAAAATTGAGAATACTTAGTGATATCTGGTGACATATCTAAGTTCATCTGGGAATATATCTTAAAAAGTAATACTGAGATTCAACAGCCAGATAGGTGATATCTTCAGCAGGAATAAAAAGCTTTATATTCATACGTTAAGTTTAGATCGTTACTCATCATAATAAATAATATGTCCGCCGATTTAGAAAACCAACAGCCGCAAGATCATACTCTTGTGATTGATAATAAGGATAATGATGTCAACTCCTTTCATGGTTCTGAAAGCAAGAAAGATGGCTTGAGTGATGGTATCACCAAAGTTACTACTGAGGGCGATTATGTCCAGTTTGGAAATGAGCGTTACTTGAGAAGTGAATTAGTGGATGCGTTCGGTGGTTCGCTTAACCCTGGTTTAGCACCACCGCCAAAGAATAACTTTGCTAACCCAGCTCCATTAGGTTTGTCGGGTTTCGCTTTGACCACGTTTGTTTTGAGTTTAATCAACCTTGAAGCCAGAGGGGTCGTCATTCCAAATATTGTCGTCGGGTTGGCCTTTTTTTACGGAGGAGCTGCTCAATTAGTTGCCGGTTTATTTGAAATTGCAGTTGGAAACACTTTTGGTGGTGTTGCCTTGGGTTCTTATGCTGGATTTTGGGGATCCTGGGCTGCAATTCAGGTTAATAGTTTTGGTATTGTCGAAGCATATGGAACAAATGAAGAGGAATTGAGGTTCGCTTTGGGTATATTTTTGATTGGCTGGTTCATATTCACTTTTTTCCTCATGCTTTGTACTTTGAAGTCAACGGTAGCCTTTTTCCTGGTATTCTTTTTACTTTCTATAACCTTCTTGCTATTAGCTATTGCAGAGTTTAAGGGGTCAACTGGAGTTAAAAAAGCGGCAGGTGTTTTTGGTGTACTTACGGCTTTTGCTGCTTGGTATAATGCATATGCTGGTCTCGCGAATAAGCAAAATTCATACATTACTGTTAAGGCTATTCACATACCAGACTTCGAAGAAAAAATGAAGTCTCATTAAAGTAATGGAATATTTTCACCAACGGTTAATGACAAATAATGGAAACTTTATATGACAACGTCACATATATATAATTTAATGCTTAGTTCAATTTCCCTTATGATTTTTGAATGTTCTTCGAAGATTTCGTAATTATTTCTCCAAGGAGTATAGAGTGTCATCAATGTTCACTACCTCTTTACCTGCAAAATAAAAAAATATCCTTCAGTTACTTCCAGAAGTACAAATAATTCAGTATGCGAACCTACCACTAAATACAAAGCGACCAGATTGTAAATCATGGAAGGAGATAAGATATATGAGGTAATCGAGTCGGTAATCGAGTCTTGGCTCTTTGAACTTTTTCAATCTGAATCTACAACTGATTACTACTTTTTGGATTAGTTATAAAGAGAGTCTCAATTGTAATGATATGATAGTGCAACACAAATATCATAAGCCTAGATCAAGAAAGTAAGAAAAAGTTTTCCTTAGTAATCTGAAGGTGACCTTGTAAGTCAATAATATCTTCATATTCTTAATTATGCGATCCGTTTATAACAAGAGCAAGCAAGATATTCCCCCTCATTTGATGCAAATAGAATGAACTTTCTGGTATTGACTTCAAGGGGCCTGATATTTCTTCGTCTTGGGTTGAAGAGCATGTACTGAAGTTCTACCACAATTGAATTACATACCAATTATTTTATATTAAGTGAGGTTAATTGAAAGAAAGAAAAAAAATAGTGACTCCGACGTGGTTCGAACACGTGCATCTTTACGATAACAGAACTTGAGTCTGCCGCCTTAACCACTCGGCCACAGAGCCTGTTTTAAAAAATTGTAAGGGATCAGTCTTATAAGTACATACAATGTGAAGAGTGTTGCAAAACAGCTCTGAAACTGTGTTGTAAAAGTATATAAGTGCGAGATACTCCCAATAGTAGAAGATTACATTCTACTAGGGATTCTAAGTAGTAGCACACTATACATAAGCTTAGAGTAGTCAAGTGTTCATAAGGAATCACCTAAATACGATAGTAGCCCTTTAAAACAAGTATTTAGAACTCCCTATAAACCTCACAAAATTTATAAAGAATCAGTCTTATGAGTACAACACATGATAAGAATGTTGCAAAACGTCTCTAAACAGTGATGCAAATTTTTACAAGCGGGAGATACTCTCAAGTAGAGTATAGTATTCTACTGGTATTCTACTAGGGATTCTAGATTGTAGCATACCCTCATGGAAGGAAGTCAACCTCCAATAAGAACGTGTGACTTGGAGCAAAGGAGTAAGAAAAGTTCCCAGAGCTGTCGCAAAGTATAATTACAAGGAATTTTCTGGACTATTCAAACTCCATACAGTGCGCCTCTATTATAATGACGAAAGATGGCTACTAATACTTTATTTTCGATAACAGAGCTTCGAAGTCTAAGTATTAAAAGGATAAAATTCTTACCTCATACACATTAAATGAAGGAGGACTGAATTATCCCCTAGAGAGACTAGGCTCAAAATTACTATTAAATTCTAGTAGAGTCGAAGGTTAGGAATAAGACAGGGTATGGTAAAAACAAAGTATTCCTCACAAACACAACGCTGTTGGATTACGTAATGCTCAGTTACACTCCAAAAAAGGTTATCTTACAACCAATATCAGGAACAAGCTTGATCGTTACTTGGACGACAATTATATAATGGTGTTGCGTAACACCAAATAAAACTCGCCGAGCATTCGGGTTTATACAGAAGAATAACGTTGTGTTAACGAAGAAGAATGTGAATTCGTGATGACGGGGATTGACTTTCTCAGATGGCCAATTGATGAGTAGTCTGAAACTGCAACGGGATAATTGCGACTTCGACAACATTACATCAATTAACCCTTGTGTATACTAGGATTGATGAAATTTTTTTTTTTTATGTGCTGAGCCGTGAAATAACCCAGTGCATGCAATATATTGCTAAGCTAATTATAGAACCTATATTTTGTTTCATTGTGAGCTATTAATAAATATTTAGCTGACAAATATATGAATTATAGGTTGGCAAAACATAATGAAAGGAGTGGAATACACGAAGAACACGAAATATTAATAGAGAAAATTAAATTTCTTGAATCTAGAATTGATAAACCTTATTAATGTTTGCGGTGGGAGAGATTTTTCAGATTCTAATTGCATGCGCTTTTAACTTCAAGATGATATCTTCCTAAAAGCATCAAATTATTTTGAACTATGTACAGGCATTTATATCTGCATAAACCCAGAATAATTCACTGATCAATGATAAATACTAACTAGATGGACTTCTAACTTCTAATGCCATGTATATACTTCTCCAGGGAAGAAAGCAAGGAGATAGCTTTTCTATAATCCTGCCAGTGAGCATATCAGGATAAATCCAGTGCTTTTTACAAAGGTACAGAACGATAATGAACAAAATGTAAGAGTCTTTTTAGATATTCATCTATTAAGGATACGTGATTATATACCAGAAGATGAACTATCTCTCGAGAAAATAAAGCCGATAATGCCCAAAAATGATGCGTCAGTATCCCTTGAAACAAGAGCGTCCATGCCGCTACTTAACTATGTCACCAACTTAATGACGGCGGCTTTAAGGAACTAACCACTGATGAATTTAAAACTAATTACCTCGCTCCACTTGACAGTGCTCTCAGAAAATCCAGCGTCAAGCCCCAATTGATATTGCTGAATTATTCTTGTCCATATGGAGATGCTACTCATGTGGAAGATGATATTCAGCACTGTTTCGATGAACAAGTTTGCTACGCAGTCAAAGATATTCACCGTGACATTAGAGGTAGGAGCCACTATTTCGGGAAATCATCTATCATAAAACCATAGTTGCTTAAAGGTCGTATACGGCTATCGTTCATTTTGCAATGAATGAACCGCCTCCTTAGGGGCAATATCCGGTAACTTGTTTCGGGATAGGTGATTATAAAACGAAGAATCATCATTTAGCGAAAGGATTCGAAGAATTGAAACTAGTGCTTGAAGATTACAAGATGAACTTACAAATCCTGCGAAGCCTAAGACTGCAGTCAACGCACACTATATTTCAAGACCGAGAATGGACTCCCAGAGTGGTATATGCTTTAGTTCTAAGGAAAAATATTTATTAAGCTTTTCTCTGTGGGATGAATAGAGAATTCATTTCAGACCATGAATCTTTCTCTGGCTTTTTCAGGTATAAAATTGTAAGTGGTGAAAAGATGGTGATAAAGTATTACGTTATCAACAATCCAGAGACTGTGGAACATGGTATTACATTAAGGTCTGCAATTGGAGGATTCTTCTACGAAGAGAGAAAAAGACGCACTTGATACAAAAAAAGTTGACAGAAGCTCTTGAGATAGTAAGCAGGAGGAAGGGATCAGATCCATTTGAAAATGTACTTCCCTGGCCTGTGGAAGAACTTCCTCAAGAACGCAAGCGTATTAAACTATCTGGCAGTGAACTCAGACGTCAATTGAAGTCAATTGAAGAAAATACCGATTACGATGATTTTGATGAAATTCATGGCAATACCAGTTGTCGCATAGTATATGATGCCCCTAAAATTATCCTGGATTAGCATCGCTACTCCCGACTGATGTATTTGTTAAATTGTACAACTATACTGATCTGGTATTCGAGAACTTTCCAGAGAAAGACAGCTACTATGACATATTTGTGAATGAACTTGAAATAATCAAAATACTTGCAAAGTCTCAGTTTGCATCACATTTTCCAAAGATCATTGTATCTGGATATTGGAATGGGATGCCAAGTCAACCAATGCATATATTTGAAGACCTCGGAGAAGAGGTACCAATGTCCAAATGGGATTATAAGAAGGTATACAAAATAGTCAAACTGAGACTTGAAGAAATTCATCTTTTAGGAATTAGTCATAATGACGTCAGAGCTGCTAATATTCATGTTTCTGTGAGTGTTAATATCTCCTTAATAGATTTTGGGCTATCAGTTTGTCCATGCACTGATGAATGTAAACGAATAGATTTTGAAGCGTTAGATGATATTTTTAGAATATATATCAAAGGTATCCAAGAATAGGAGCATGATAATCAAGTGAGTCAAGAAGAAGACATGGCTTCTGACTCAGGAATCGGAAATGACGGAATAGACTCTTCGTACAAAGTCTTTAACGAAGAGACAAAGATTCTCAAAATACAGAATTAACGAAGAATGACGTTTCTTCGAAAGTACTCACGAGAGATAAAAATAAACATTGATTCTATACTGTTGCATACACACGAGTTGCTTAGAATGAAAGTTTAAGAGCTCTTGGAAAGTTTAAATCTCACCTGTTATCAGATATTCTCTTCCAATTTATTAAGGACTTGTATTATTCGAGAGAATTACAAAATATAATAATATACTAGCCAATCTATGGCAATAATTATGCTAGTCTGATGATACTCGTGTGGATAGGAGCACAATATACACGAGCTTAGGGTAAACAACTATCCAATAATATTCAATAGGAATCACATGTAAGAGACGACCCTTTTTTTAATATTTCACGAGTCTACATTGTACATAGTATTTTATGGTGGGTATACTATGATAGTGCCTAGTCTCGAAGAACAGGAAATGTCCAAGTTGTGATTTAAGCAGTATATAGGAATAGCCTTAGTATTAAACAAATTATGCTTTCAGTAATTCATGTTTTTGTAGGAACATTCCAAGTATCAAAGAGTTATCTATAGATTTCGGGCCCGTTAATATAAACCTAAATATCACTTATGACTATTCTCAGAGTCTCATAACGCTTTGCTTAACTTAAAAATACGGATTGAAGTAAATATAATGAGCTCATGATAATTATATTCTATGGTTATCGTTAAGTGGTTTAATTATACTTAAGACATAATCTCAGTTTCTATATTATGGCGATAACAGAACTATAAACAGTAAAGATCTACTTAGTCAAAGAGATGCTAAAACACCAATTCTCTTTCATCTAATCTTGAATAGAAGAAAAAAAAATGACAGACTACACTAATAATTTCAAATTATGTGCATTTGCTCAGCTAGGAGAGCTACATATTTGAAATATTAAATTTTTGATTCATAATTAATCATCATATCTAGAATATCCATCCAAAAATTTTTTCATAAAACCATTCTTTGTCCTTTGGATTTCCCTCTGCTTCCCTAATAGCCTTTCTTTCCTGCTCTTCGGATGCAAACTTTTCTTCTTCTGCATCTACGACATCCCTAAATGTCTCTAAATCGACATCTTGGGAACGAATAATGCTTGTCTTTTTGATAAGCTTGTAACCAAAATACATAATAAGGAAGACAGGTAAAACAATGTAGCCAGTAATAAAACTCTTGTAAGTAAACTCGTTACCCAAGAAAACAGTAAAGTTCTTGATGAAAATAACAACAATACAGATAGATAATGCAAAATAAGATCCATATGGTTGCAAAGGAGAGCAATAAGCTAAATCTTTCTTTCTATCAATACCTTGCACTTTGCAGGCCCTCATGAATCTTATGTGAATGGTCAAAATACATGCCCAAGCAATCAAGCCTGTTAAACTGACCACATTAACAAAATAAGTGAAAACCTCTCCTGCCCCACTGGAAACCGTCATATAGGCGAGCAAGGTGAAAAGGAAACTCAAACAGATTCCATAATATGGAACCCCTAATTTATTAGTCTTGGAGAAAAACCTTGGTGCATAACCTGCCACTGACAATCCGTAGATTGTACGTGAACAAATATACATATCTGAATTTGCAGCTGACAAAACAAACAACAAGATACATGCGTTGATAACATGATCTAATCCTTTAATCTTTGCATTTTTAATTGCTATGACAAACGGTGAAGCGCTTGCCGTATTGCCAGATGCTGATAATAAGAGTGGATCCTTGGACGAAACACACATTCCCAAAAACAAAATCGAAAGACAGTAGAAAATGACAATACGGTAAAAGGTAAGTTTAATGGCCTTTGGAATAGCCTTTCTTGGCCGTGCACATTCAGCGAAAGTTATACCACATAATTCAGTACCCAAATAAGCGAAAACAGCAGTCACTAAGACACTGACGAATGCAACAAATCTGCCTTTTGAACCACCGATATATAAATCTTTCGTTGAATCCAGATAATGTAAAAAGGCACCTGGGTTCCTCCAGTATCTAAACCCAGTCCTTTCATGTGTTGGACCGCCCCCAAGTGCTATAATCCATAACAATAAGATAAGACCAAGGCAGGTAATAACCTTCAAACAAGATAACCAAAATTCGATTTCTCCAAAGAATCGAACTCCAAGCAAATTCACAGCTAGGATAATTATTAAAAATATTGTGATCCATACTCCAGGATTTAACTTTTCTGCACTAACCCAGTATTGCATAGTCAAGGAACCTGCGACTAGTTGGTTTGCAGGAAGAATAAGATATTTGAAAAGATAAGTATATCCACATGCGAAACCCAACGCATCATCGACGTACCTTTGACAATAATTAGCAAAACCGTTAAGTGGAACGAAAGTAGCAACTTCACCAAGACCAGCCATCACCATAAAAACCGTTAAACCAATGACAGAATAGGCTACCAATATAGCACCAGGTCCTGCAGCTTTCAAGGCAGACCCAGTTCCAATAAGCAATCCAGTACCCAAAGCACCTCCAATAGCGATCATAGTAACATGTCTGGCATCTAATGCCTTTCTCAATTGATGTCCCTCTGTCAAATTGATCGCAGAAGGTGTTGATTGTGACACATAGAGGTCATATTCCTCCGTGTGCCTACTCATTACGGACGACAAGTCCGAGGGAGAGTTAACCCTTGGGTACAGCTTCTCTGAATCTTTACCCATATCTTTGACTTCTCTAATTTAATTTAAATTATTGAAAAATATGCTCTATTTCTATTATTTTTTTTTTTGGACCCCAACCGCAGATGGGGTCAAAATATATCAACAGTCCATCTTAAACTCATCTCCATCCAAAATGCACGATCTTTACAATGCACCGCATTGTGTCTCGTGAATTACTAGATTGGCGGGGTCTACAATTGAGAAATTAATGGTAATCAGTTGGCCAAGAATTTTTCATATAAGATACTGAAAGAACTTTCATTCAACTGATAAGAGCGTTTCATCGATAAGCCATTAGGATGAGTTTACAATCTGCGTTATAATTAGTGTCTGTCTGTACATCTCTAAGGCTGACTGTCAATAGAATTCATTATCCAGAACAATGTTCATCGCAGATGTCTTCTAAGAAGCGGCTTTCGACGCTCAACAACGGCAAAATGGTTGCAATGCCTTTCCAAAGATGCATGCCTAAATAGTAGTGACGTTATGTATGCCTGAGTTTGCCGTGCTGTCCTGAATAGTAGGCCGAATGCGCTCTCTAGCATCCTTGGCACGGAGCATTATTAGCGAGAAATAGGCATCCCTCGCCGACGCCCCGCCCTCATTAGTCACGTGTAGATGTTCCAAAAGGGCTGCTAAAAAATTTGCCCACTTTTAACTCTAGCTACATTTCTCTGTTGATGTTTCTATGTCTATTCTATCTCTATCATTACTCATTTATATATCATAAAGTGAAATCAAACTCTTGATAAAACTTCTTGAATGCCAGACACTCTGCAGCCTCTTGAGAAGATGGCTGGCGACATTTCACCCATGAAACACTCTTGGGGCGATTGATAACAGTCGCCAAGACCCTTCTTGGGAATTGTAGATCGACGGTCTTGGATTCATCATCAAGAGTAGCAATATAAATATCTTTTTGTGTTTCGTTTCTGTAAACAGTGAAAAGTATGTGATCTTTGTGGTTGATTATATTCAAAAGCTCTGGTGATTTGTCGTCTGAGAAATGGCTAAAATCGAGATGCTGGTTTTGAGTGTAAACTTCATTATTAGTCTTTGCCTTATCTTTTAAAATCTTGGCGAACTTCGGAAGCGAGGAATCCAACACCGGTACCATTTGAACATGATAATGCACACCTTCCAATCTATTGATCTCAAAGAAAACGAGCCTGTAGGAAGGGTACAGCTTTTGGAATGCCTGTACTAGCGTTTGCTCAAATTTTTGGATTTCTTTATATACTGGAGTTTCTTGAACATTTGCTGTGGTGGACCTTATACTTGGGATATGTTCAATAGGAATGATGATGGCATGTCCCGAAAATTGCATGTTTTTGTTTGCCCTAGAAAGTGGACCCTTCGCTACCGTTAGATAAGAATGTTTCCCAATAGAAATGACCATATGAGTCTCTACATTGGGATTTGAGAGACAAAAGAAACACTTTTCCATAGGAACAATTTTGATTTGTTTTACTGGGGCTTCACCGCCGTCAGCGACCTCTTCGAAAGATCTCTTAACTTGAGCCGAAGTTGTAGTACTTTTAATAAATGGATTTGGTACCAACAGTGATTCCGAAACATCACTTGGAACGTTCGACATCCCAAAACCGTAAAACCATTTTTCACCTGAGCCCTCTTGTCCTAAGCTTATAAATCGAGTGACTCTACCATTATCCCACTCAAATGGCGCACCTTCAACAAATCTCCCACTGTCACTACCTACCGCAAAGTGATATCGCGGTTTTGCTTCCTTTACTATTGTATCTATACTCACATTTCCAATTAAAGTTAACCTATGCTCCCTTGCAATTGCCCTTGGCCAGTCATATGTAACTAGTATATCTATATCCTTTTCAGACTTCTTGAATTGATCCAAAGCAGCTTCTAGCTTTTTGTTGTCTTCTTCTACCTTGGCAGAAACGTAGGCTAAAGTCAATCCACTAGGTAATACAATGATGTTTATTATTGAACTTAAATAAAATAAATGAGGTTTAACCTCAACAGCAGTCAGTTCTGTTGACCGAACACTTAAGCTTTCACTTATGCCACATCTTCCCTCAGTGAAATAAGTCGTCACATCAAGATCTTCTAATGGTAATTTTGAGCCAGTTGGAAGAACATCTCCAAGAAGGAGCACGGCCTCAAAGGGACCATTTTTTGTATTTTGCAAATTGATCTTTCTAATAACTTCATCTAAGTTCCCCAGATATGGGTTAGCTATGAGAAACTTCTTTTTGGCAGACATATTGTCGTTCAATAGTGTATTTATTTATACTCTTCTCGAAACTCATCGAGACTCTATATAATTATTTCTATACACCCTGCACATACGATGGTGTCAAAATACTTAAAACAATCTTTTTGGGTCAAGCTCAAATAAATCGTTATCTAAGCTTGAAGCATTATTCACACATTGTTCTAAGATGCTTGTAAAAGCCTTTTGCGTTGCTTTTGATAATTCTCCAGACAACTCTCTATATTCGTGATCCATATATTTTATGTGAGATGTAAGCTCGTCTGCTTCTGCTGACTTTTGAAATAGCTTTTGTTTTAAATAGCGGTTTTCAAACTTTACTCTATCTAAGTCAGACTGTAGAAAAGCGAGAATGTTGCTGACATTCTTTTCTGATTCAAATTGAGGTGATACACTTACATCATGTAACTTTGCAGTCAAACTCTCAATTTCGTCTTTCAAGTTCCTAATTACATCATGATCAGCCTCTTTCATTGCGTTCCAATCTATTGGAATAGACGCCAATTTTGTCTTATTTGCCTTAGCCATAGTTTTTATCTTCTTCACTTGATTCGCATAATTTAAAGTTTGGTAGGTTTCATCGAAATCAAGCGGTGAAATACAAAATATCATGAAAGTTTTCGAGTTACCAGCCAAATTCTCTTTCATTATATATGTAAGAATAGAGTCCCTGTACGGTATGACTGGAGATTTTTCGCTTGGATTACTTGACGCTTTTGCCAATAAATTAATACATCTGCCTAACACTGTAAGAGACTTATTTATCAATGTGCCCTCCTTCATTCTCTCGTGCTGCCCGAACGTTTTAGTTTTTTCTAACCTCTCAGATCCCGCCAAGTCGACTAATTTAATGCTAGATATCATCACTTCTTCGGCATCACCGATGCTAATTGTATTATTCGATTCTCCATCTGTAAATCGAGTCTGCTTTAGCGTAAGAGTCAAGATGGCATGGGACCTACTACTGTGTTCGTTCATGGAAGTAGAGGCAGTAGACCTCTTTGTATTCCCAAGATTCAAGAGCCTCTCAAATTCTTGATAACTTTCAATTGTATATTCTTTCAAATTTTCCACATACGGACCCGTAACTGGATGCTCTCGCACTTTACATTTCTTTCCCCCCTCTTCAGTCCCAAATAAGTCCTTCACCTGCTCATTGTACACCTCAATATACGTTAATTTTAATTCGCAGTTGATCCGATCGTCAATCAATATTTCTCTATGTTTCAAAACGTCATGCATTATCTGGGGAATGAAACCAGGCTCTTGCTTATTGCCCATCATAGTATAGGTCTTACCTGAGCTTGTCTGCCCATAAGCCAACAAACAGACATTGAAGCCTTGAAATATGTGCTCTACTATCTCTGGCCCACACTTGTCATAAAAGAGCTTATTATCTGTATAATTGGCATCATGCTTATTGTAGGACCAAATTGCCTCATCAAATCTATATTGCTTGTATTCTTTATGCTGATCTCCCGAATCATCAGATTGACTCCTATGTGACCGACTATGATGTGATGAATTGGGTGGTACCTCTAGTATTGTCGCTGTAGGATCATATGGCGGCATACGCACTAAGCACTCTGACTCTAATGGATCATCTATGCTACTATCCGATTCACGCTGGAGCCTTGGCCGAACTCGAACTAAGACCTTTATAGTATTGCTTTCTGGCTCCATGTGTCCCTTCTTGCTATTTCGTTCGTATTATTGGTCTAATTCTTTTAACTCAAAAATCTAAACAACTAAAAATAAATACAAAACTCTTATCATATTTATATTTGTCACGCGCAAGATATCATATGAAGAACTATATCATCAAAATAGTTTTTTCTTTGACACATAAGGTTTAGGCAGATTCGGAAGTGACAGTAATATTTAAAACAGATTATATATCTATTATACTGATATTTGGGTTGGTATTTAGATAGATCCCTATGCGAAATAGTTTGCAGTAGCTTTTAAGGGAGTTAAAGAGGGTTTTTTAAAAGAGAAGTTTTTTGCCCCACTACAGAAAGGTAGGTATCTTGTTCATCTCTTTTTTATATTGAAAAGATGGCAGAATTTGATACGTTGTTTGGGACATCAGTCCAGGAGGCAGTAAATGCTTCTATTGGTCGGAAAATGCCACTTTTGGTATTATTATCTAGAGGAGACGAAAGATCAGAGAAATTTATAAAGAAAGTATCATCCGAAGAGGTTGTAAATAAAATAAGGCTGAGTTATGTTCCATTACTATTGATTGAAGACACAGAGGAAATAGAGCACTTTAAAGCAATTTTCAAGCAGCTTGTTTTACCCAGCATCTATATCGTAAGCAACGGTCAGCTACTTGATATAGTTCATGAAACTGCCACTGAGCAAGAGATTGCAACAAAACTCGAGCATGCTCTGGAAGCATTGAAGACCACACCGAGCTCTATTTCCACTCGTGCAGCGTCTGTTGAACTGCAAGGCGCAAACTTGGAGCTGTTGGAGAGCCAAAATTTGATAGATTCTCAAAATGCACGTCGTGGAGAATCCGTAAGCAGACATAAGAAACAGGTGGAAGCGTATAAAAAAGAACAAATTGCTGAAAGAAAGAGGTTGAGGTCTCTATTGGAGGCCGATAAAAGGGAGAGAGAAGCTACAAGTAACAAGCATAACTTGTCCCCGCGAACTGCTTTTCAAGAAAGCAAAGTAAGAGGTAAGTCATCACACAATTCAGATTCATGTATCCTAAGTATCAAACTACTTGATGGAATATCTTTGGTACATGAATTCAAAGCTAGCGATACTTTATATTCGGTTAGAAATTGGCTCGACCAAGAGACAAATGGGGAGGTTCTTCCGAGCTCCCCATCTTTACCTTCTTTCGCCAGGTCATTGAATCCGCAACCTGTTCGTTATGTTTTCCATTGCCCTGTATTACCAAGAAAAACATTTTCTGAGGATGAAGAACGATTGAATTTATCTGAATTAGATTTAAGACCTCGTTCGGCGCTAATACTAAAACCAATTTACGAGATGGAATCCTCAGATGTCAATGAGAATGGAAGGGGAACCTTTTCAAGCTCATTCAAATACATTGGAAGTTCTGTGGGGAGACTAGCAAATGCATTATATTCATTCTTCGACTATGGCGTTGACGATATCCAACGTAGCCTTGAGGAGGATGACCGTGAAAGCATTTCTAGCTTACGAGTTGAATCTGAAGTCCCTGAAGTTGTTTCCACTAGTGGAAATGGAAGAGAGGTTCCACCTCCCCCGGGATCTTTGGTAATAGACACGAGGAGACAAGCATCGTCATCTTTGATTAATATACATCAAGATGTACAAGAGGTTCCTGACTTGAGCTCTCTGGATTCTGCATCACTAAATGAGCCAAATAATAGAAGTAGGGCATCAACTCCTAATCCAATACGACGCATGCAGAATTTAAGCAAGACTCAGATAATGCAGGATGAAGCACGAGAAAATAATTGCCAAAAGTCCAATGAACAAAAAGAAGAAGAGCTTGATTCTCACAACTTAAAGTTCGGAGAAAAGAAAGAAGAAGAATGAAAGAAGAACTATCGTTTAATCACTTATCTTCAATCGAATCGCTAACCTAAATCCCGTAGCTAGAACTATTTATTTTAATGATTGGCCTATCAATACCTCTTATGTATTTGCTTCAAGTGATGAAGATTCTGTTAATTTGCACATTAAGAAGCTAATCAAATTTGGTGATTTTGAAATAATTTTGTCTATAATGATATCACTGGTTCCACTAATCTTGTTTTTTGATACATCGTAGTGTTTATATTCCAGTAATGAATTCTTTAATACAAGTGATTTCTTTTCTTTAACAGTGCTTTGGGTATTTTTCACATCCAATGCTGTCACCCAACCAGAAGGATTAGAACCTTCACAACCTTCACCAGGAGATACACTCTTCTGCTGACTAACTTCTAACTCTGGTATCTCGCCTGTGCCCTCACAAGAGCAATCCAATAAATCATGAGTATTACTGTTGGTGTACTCGGCAACTTCAAACAAATTTTTCAAGTCATTGTGATCAAAAACGTTTGAATTGGATTCAAAATCATTATCCAAAAAGTTTTTGCTCAAATTATTCTTCATGAGCTGGCGCTGGAAGATCTTCTCATCTATGCAACCGGCTGTCATTATTCTGTAAATAAACACAGGTTTTGTTTGGCCATCTCTATGTATACGCGCCATTGACTGTAAATCAACTGACGGATTCCAGTCGTTGTCGAACAAGATTAGCCTAGATGCGCCAACTAAGTTGATCCCCATTCCTCCAGATTTCGAGGATAATAGAAATACTGTTGTGCTGTTATCACTATTAAACTGGTTGACAAGACTGGATCTGAGCTTGTTTGGCGTAGAACCATCCAATCTCAAAAATGTCAAATTCATTTTTCTTAACACATCTTCTAACAAATCAAGTGTCTGAGTGTAATTTGACACCAATACAATTTTCTCTTTATTTTCATTAATTTCCAATAACAAAGGAATAAGTAATTTGATCTTACCACTAGCTGTTTTTTTAGATATTTCACCTGCAGTTAAAGATATTTCACCTTCAATTAAAGTGGAGAATAGCTTATCATCAGCAAGTAATGATGGAGAATTGCAAATCTTCTTGAATAGCGTGATCAAAGACAAGCATTGGTTAGACGTCGCTCCTTCACTTTCTTTTAACAAACCAGTAAATTTATTTGAGTTCAAGATTAGCTTGAACAATCTTAATTGAAAGCCAGTGGGTGGCACAAATAAAATTATATCAGTTTTAGACGTTAAATAGCTGGATAGAATAGAGCTCGTCCTCCTCAATGTGAAGTCCTTTGTTAGCTGTACTAAGTTATTAGACATTTCGTCTCCCATTCGTTTCACTTCAGGGTTATTACAGTTGATTTCTCTCGATATTAAAATAGGCCGTATGTATGTGCGATGAAATTGCTGCAAAGTTCCAAAGACACCTGGGTTGATAAAATCAATGATTGTATAAAATTCGGTTAGATCATTTTGGATAGGGGTACCTGTCAACAATACTTTTCTGGACAAATTTAAACTCTTTAAAACTTTTAGAGCTTTATTTGAAGAGTTCTTAAGTTTATGACCTTCATCACATACCAATAAATCAAAGTCAACGGTTGACAATTCATCTGAACAATTGACTAATTTTTCGTAACTCATTACTAAAACTTGATGCACTTTAAGTTTTCCAAAATTTATAATATCCCTTTTATCGCCAGCTGACAGTTGCTTTGAATTTAAAGTCAAAACACTTATTTTATTAATTCCTAGCCACTTTTTGAACTCCTTTTTCCAGTTTTCAATTAAAGTAACGGGGCAACATATTAAAAATTTCTTTGCAATAGCACCCTTATCTTCAATGTATGGACTTTGCTTGAAAAGTGTCCAAATTAAAGTAATAGTCATCAAACTTTTTCCTAAGCCCATTTCATCTGCTAACAATGCACCGTTCCCATCGAAATTTCTAAAACCCATAACACACTCATAGAGGAATTCAACACCGCTCTTTTGATGATCTCTCAACCGTGAAGAGAGATGAGGATCTACCACGACATCAACTACTTTCGAATCAGGTAAATTGGGCGGTCGCTTCATCACAAGCGAATTTTCCTTAATTTTATAAAGAGGCAGACGCGTTTCAACAGCCTTCTTAAAACCACTTAACGGATTCTTGAATTGATGGACTATGGTGACCTCGGGCTCTTTAATTGTTTGTGGTTCATTGACAAGAGGACTTGGACTGCTTCTAATGTTGCTTTTATCTATTTCTCTTTCATCGATTTGGCAGTCAACTTCAAGCTCGTACCTTCCAATCGATATTATTGAGTTAAGAAAATCATCTTTCGGTCTGGATATTCTACCTAAATCCTTTTTATTTGCGTTTTTAAATACAATTGATGTCTCTGACACCTTTATAATGCCGTCACCTTCCCATGTTTTGTTCTTTTTAGTAGATTTCTTGCGCCATTGAACAGCATAATATTGAGAATTATTAGGTTCTAATGTGACTACCGGCTCATTTTGTTTGGCTTTCTTAATATCTTGGGTCTTTTGATCATAATTAGCCCTCTTTGCCAGGATTATTGATCTTTTGTTCAGCACCAGGCTTTCTTCAAGGTTCTGTTTCACGTCTATACCAGCAGGTTTAATATCGTTTACAATGATGGAACTTGCATTCTGAGCATTAATAATCCTCGGTGGTTTAAAGGGAGCACTGGGACCTTTCCTATATATCATAACACTGTTCAGGCTCCACTTTTAGTCGTTGTATTTGGCCAGCGTCAAATTAAAGTAATATTTAAGTATTGTTTATCTTTATGTCGACATACAATATACAAAGAACTCAAGATGATTAGTACACAAATCTCTAGTATAAAAGGTTAAAAAAGTTATCCGATTATTTGTACGTGTATTGCAAGTTCAGCAGTAACGGCACCATAGACAAAGAAGCTCTATTAATTCTATTTGCCTGTGGGAATGGTCAATGTAATGAAAATAATAAAAAAAAAGGGCAAAGTTAAAGACATCCCTTCAGAGTTTACAAGCATTTGTCTGAATATTATTTAAGACTGCTCAAAAAAGCACTCTTTTAAAAGCCTTAACTGCCTTTTTGTTCTAAAAACATTAACAGTCTTAAAAATAGGTGTTGTGCTATTTGAATATTCACGATAGCGCTTGCCCTCCTAATGACACATCTGGTCCACAGATGTAATAGTAGCCCCTTGAACACCAAAGCATTATACTTGAAGGCAAATAATATACCCAGTACAATAAAAATACCGTGAAGAAAAGAATAAATGAATCTAATATGTTAGTAGTTATTCAGTATGTACATTCAAAGGATGCCACTTACGGAGTAAAAAGCTTTCAGGATTTGTCATGATATACACCGGAAGCATCAGGGTGTATACATTATACAAATGAGCAGGCGTATATAGCCCGAAACGCTTGTTACTATTAGATCCACTCATAATATAAAGAAAATGATAGTTAAAGGTCTAATTAACAAAATTATTTGAATCTCGATATAAGCGCGATATTGATAAAAATGCTCCAATAAGCTCCAATAAGCTCTAATGAGCTAAAGCTTAATTAGTTTTCCACAATTTCCCACCTTTTCCTTCATTACAACTTCGACGTAGAGAACCATTACGTTTTATGAAGCAACTGAGTCCATGTAGTTGACCAAACTCGAAATTAGACAGTTTATTTACGTAAGAGGATCGTTTGAACTACATAACTACTTTTACGATTCAATTGCGTTCCTAAATCGTATCTAAGTAGATAGGAGAGTGGTGCTTTCTGTTAGTAGATCACCACAAAGTCACCTTAGTTCATTTGATAAGTCCAGGTGATTTAGCTCTTGGCTTCTGTTCCTACGTGAACTATCGACACTATGTAAGTTCAGGTATTGCACACAAACTTTTTCAACGATAGATACTGGCATTATCATATTTAGAGTAGACTTGTCAGGGGCAAGCATTTGGAATGCTGATACAAGAGGACGTATGTTCTGAAGTGAAGGAAAGCCAGTTTGAAACACTAAATAAGATTAAACAACGGCTCATTTCAATCAAGACTCAAAAGACTTCAAGCGATGAGCTCATCGCTTTATTCGATTCTCTCTCTCAGATACACGATAACATTCAAGGAACCGACAATTTACGGGTTGTCGTCAATGATACTTTAGCAATATGGTTTTTGAAAGCTTCGAAGTTCTGTATAGCTACAAAGGGCTGTATCAAAATCTCCAAACCAAAGATAATAGAATTGTTTAACTATGCGATTGATTTTCTTCAAGTGAGTAAAGGGCCACTAATGAATTCACTTAAAGCATTAATAGATCGAATGATTCAATTTGTTGGCTATATGAATGACAGCGATGTGATATTTTGCTCTTTTGTTGATTCCGCCATGCTGATAGATGAGAATTCTAAGCAGATGTATCATTTAATAGAGACTTTATCAAAGAAGCATAAGTCAGATTACATTTCGAAAACGTTCCCTCACTTTGTAGGGTTTTGCATCCAGAATATGTCAGCTACTTCTTTGGCCCCTTCAATAGGTAAATGCCTAGTCTCACTTTACAAGACTTCACAATGGTGCGATGAAGAATGGGTAGGGCTAATTACTGGTGGTTTAAAAGATCCCGACCTAACAGAGAACTTACAGAAATATCTTCTCCCCAGCTTTGCAGCAGCTTTTCCATCCCTTTTTTCCAATATTACTAGATACATTTTGTCAGAAGTTTCAGGTGACAGAGAAGCTGATTTGGTGGTGAGCATCCTAAGCATAGGCAGGACGCTGTCTTCACCTAATATCCTTAACGATGATCTAGTTCCTATAGAGTTTTTGACGAATCTCTTATATCATGAAAACTCTAAGTTTAGGTTGAACGCTCTAGCATTATTGTTAAACACTACCAAGACTTCAAATCCAATTCCGAAAGCCGCATACGAGATTGTTATAAAGGGTGGTTTAATACAAATATTCATGGACGATAGTGATAATGACGTGAGGGCAGAATTTGTTTCAATTTTGAATAGATTTTTGATTTGGGTAAAGGGTTCATTGCATTCGTCTCATAGGGCATTGGAAAAGCTAAAAAATGCAAACATAGAAGTGAGTCATGAGAATAACTTGCGTCAAAACTTAGAAAATGGCAGAACTTTCATATCCTTTTTAGTGGAGACTATTCCAGTTTATATGCTTCCAGGCTCAACTTATCCTGAAATGATCGTTAGCTATAACTTACTCCAAAGTTTGATAGATCTAGATTTCGACAGTCAAGATCGAGAGAAATTGTCTACTAGCGATAAAAACTTTGTACAATATCCATTTGACTTGACGATTTATACTCCAAAACTTATAAGTTTCTTAATTACTAATATTTTCAATAATTATGACGATATTAGAAATATGAGCAGCTGCCTATTATTGAAGTGCCCTAAGAACTCTTTAGTGGAGTTCATATCTGTTAATGAGACTGAACTAATTGAGATGGCGATAAATATCTCATTTGAAATAAAGGGAAGAAAATCAGACGGTGCCTCAAAATTCTTTGAATTCTTGACAATTTATTATATTAGGTTTCTTAGTAACGATAAAAAAGTTATGGAACTAGTTGATTTGTTAGTCAGCACATTAGAAACTGGTTTAAAAAACTTGGACCTTATCAGCTTGTCGAAAGAGCTGCAGGTTCATGAGTATTTTGCCAGTATAACGCAGATCTTAGCAATTTTGCTAGGTGAAAAAAGTTTCAAAAACTATATTTCTGAGCTAACTCCGAGTCTTAAGCGTTCTATCTTTGTTCTCTGGGACAAGATTGGGCCAGTATTGTCAGGGCCTTTCGGCGAGGCGTATGATTCTTTAAACGAAAGGGCAATTTTGAGTTTCAGCTGGAGAGCTTTGCAATCTTCTAACCTGTTATTGGTTTTACTTCAACGCACCTACAAATTGGACAAAATGATATCCGTCGATGATTTTTTGTCTTTTACAGTTCTAATAATTCTGCAATTGAATCATATCTCCCACAGGGGTGCTTTCATGTCAGTTTATCCTTCTTTCATCTCCAGCTGTGAAATATGTCTTTCAGAATTTGAATTGAAGGAACACCCAAGGAAATGGCTTCAATCAAATTTAGACTTGGTTACCTCAAAATCTCAGTTAATCAGCAGGAGATCTGGTAGTTTACCATATTTGATTACAGCAATATTAGTAGCTGAACAAAAGTCATGCTCTTCTAAAGACTTAGCAAAATATGCAACTCAAAGGTTATTTAATATTGCTGAAATACCATTGAAATATGACGAGAAATTTGATATCCCTCAGGTTCATGCTTTCAATTGCTTACAGCAGATCTTTGATGATACTGCATTAAATTCTGTATGTCAAGACATATTAGCTTCCTCTTTAAACCTTGCGATCACTAACTTCAGCTCACCGAGCTGGTCTATAAGAAATTGTTCTGTTATGCTTTATACATCTTTAAGGCAAAAGGTGTTTGGAAAGACTAAAATGGACTCCAAATCAAGCAAAATAAATTCCAAAGTTTTTTTTGCAAGATATCAAGGTATTCAAGTGATACTTCTTGAAAGTTTAAAAACCTGTATGAATAATGAACAGCTAACTTCAGCTCTATTCCCAGCTCTAGATATCTTGGCAAATTTGCATTTCAGCGACGATATATCGGTTTCGGAGTTTTATCCATTGCTTGAAAAGCTTTTGGGGAGTCCAAGTTGGAATATACGTCAAATGGCTGCCCATGCTTTAGTAGAGACATTGGAGAATGACATAATACTAGAAACAATGAGTCGGATGATGTCCAATTTTTCAGAAATTTCCTTCAATAAGATTCATGGCAATCTATTATTTATTCTTCAAGCAATCAAAAGGTATCAATCTTCTGATAAAAGTGAAGTGTCTTCACTGTTCGAACAGCTTCTGACGAATTTTTTCATTAACTTATTTGGAAAAGGGAAGAACTTTCATTGGGTGATTTACGGTGCATATGTTAATATCGTGATGGCTTTTTATGATGGATCAAATAAAGAGCTTTCCCGTACTCATTTGAATGCTCTTGGAAACTTCTTTCTAAAAAATGTAACTTTTAATTACCACCTATTAGATGGGGCGAGAGACGTCTGCATGTCTTCATTATTGCATCTTTTAGTTCAAGAGTATACAAAGAAAAAGAATTCGGAAGACGTGGTTGACTTAATTTGTCTAGGTGTAACTTGTGAGTCCTCTTCTATTCGGATGAAGTCCCTACAATTAGGACAAAGTAATGCTCAAATTTTAGGAGAGTGTCCTTATTTCATAGATCTATTATGGAGCTCAATAGAAAGAGAGCAATTTGGCTTGCTTAAGTCAAAGGGAATAGACTTATTATGTGAAATTTCAAGTTATAAGATTGGGAAAAAAGAGGTTTCTTTGACGTCTACCTTAAGGGAACTCGTAACTGAAGGTTTGACCGTAGATGCCAGATGTTCTTCTTTAGTCTATTTGGCCCTGATAGGGTCAATTCTACCGAAAGAAGACCTTACACTCGTTGTGCTGCTCGGTAAGGAACTTTATGATGACAAAAATATCTTCCAAAAGAGACTGGCAGCCATTTCTGCAATGGCCAGTGTTATAAACAAATCACATTATGAGCATCATTTAGATCTCGATGCTCTTTGTGTTTTATTCTATGGCTTATATGATAATGAAGAAGAAATACGGCTCCAATCTTCTCGTAGCTTGTCGAAGCTCTTCGGACAGAAATATCCGATGTCCCCTCAAGCTGTTATCAAAAGTTTTGAAACAGAGATTCAATCTCTCTTAGATCCAACCTGTTTTCAGATTTTGGCGACAACAATATTCCTCTCTCAAGGAACTAACAAATTAGTCAAGGTCTTACCTTCTAGTGTCGACAACGACTTTCTTGATTGGGAGGATATTAATCTATATAAGAACAGATTCCGACTAGCACAGGTGATTTCTTCGATGATATCTAAAGCACACCTTTCAAATTCCAATATACTGAAGTTAACACAGAGGGCATTAGAGGAGCTAGAGCAAATTATAGACATTATGCATCGCAAACAGTCCGATGGAATAATTGGTTGGTCTATTGATAAATTTTATTTCAATGTCGTACTGATTGCATTAATTGACATCCACGCTGTTCTACATGTTTCCTCTAACCATGAAATTCAAGCTAAGTTAGAGCTGTTCAGAGGTCTTTGCAAGAAATACAAGTTAAATTCTATTTTTGACGTGTTTTTTTTGCAATTGATGCCATAGAATTACAGTTGTGCATATAATTAGATCAATAAATGTTGGAAGAAAATTTTTTTATCCTTTCAAATTATATAATTCTCTTTAAGGTACTTGATTGTACTCAAAATGGATCTCATTATTTCTGATGGGCCGTGAATATCAGAAAGTAAGTCTCAATTTGAACAGAATGATCCTTTTCCTACACGAATTTCAAGGCACACACTGATGGAAGCTTATATCGCTTACGATTTTTTATGATGAATTATTTAACAACTGCAATTGAATTTCTTCACCTGAATAACTATGTGGATTAAATAAATAAGAGCTTTTTAACACTGATATAGAATCGTTCAAAAGCCTATTTCTTCTTTTAATTTTGTGTTGCTTCGTTTCAGAGAGATCGAATAATATAATGTCAATTACTAACATTTATTAGTCATTTGGAGTATTCATCTATAGGCTCATTAATATATGACGATCTTTCAATCTTTCATCTCCGTAGCGATGTAGCTATATAGTTGTTTCTTCTCTTACGAATTGTTTATTTTTCAGGATGGATTATAGTACTGTTCTTGAATATCAGGTTAGCCAATCCAGTCCAGCTTAGTCCAACTCAGTCCAACCCTCCAGTCCAGCTCGCCCAGTCCAGTCCACTCAGCATGACAGGGTTTTATAATCTCTCTTTTGTTGGTATTGACTTCTCTGGGCACTATTTCCCGGTAGATTTATTTCACTGTATTGCGACTTAAAATTCGAGATGAGTATCAGAAACTTTATTTACTTCAGAACTCTAACGAATTAAAGGCAACGCAATGTCAAACTTGTATGTGTATTTGAGTATATCAATAGTGAAAGGAGAATCAAAAATGAGACTAACAAACTCTAGTGACGACTTTCCGGCTCTCTGTGAGGATTGCTGTGGTCCTGATAAGCATATTAAGATGATCAGGCAACCTGGAGGCGAAGAATGCAAAATTTGTACACGGCCATTTACTGTTTACAGGTGGAACCCTTCGAATGCACGTCATAAGTCTAGGAAGACAATAATATGTATGACTTGTGCAAGAACTAGAAACTGTTGTCAATCTTGCATGCTTGATATCCATTTTAGAATTCCCTTAGAGATAAGAGACACGGCATTGAAATTAGCGGGACTTGATAAAGCATATTCATTCACAAACAAGTCTCTTAATAGTTCTAATAGGGAAGTAAAAGCGATAGCAGCCGACAAGGAAGAGTCTAAATTCAATGGACGAGATGAAAATGGGGATGTAAATGATATGGATAAAGCTAAGGAGATACTTCTGAAACTTGCTGAAAAACTCCACGATGATGATAAAGCCACAAAGAAGATTACTAATTCCAGGAAGCAGAATGAAACAGGAGATATCAAGAGCTCTGATGTCTCTAAGATACTCGCAAAGCTTCCCTTTGGAGGACTGTTTGTAGTACCTGAGGATAAAAGTATTACCTCTTTTTTCATTTTTGGCTTCGACGAAGAACTTCCCCAGTATGCTATAACTAATTACTGTATACAATTTGGAAAGATAAGAACAATGACAATATTGCATAGAGCACGGTGTGGGTATATCGGCTTCATATCTAGGGATTCTGCGGTAGCCTTCTCCCAATCTATCTCGGGAAACGGGTTAAATGCGAATAATAATACCCCAGGACTTCTTGTCTTGAACAAAAGGTTTCCGATAAGAGTGAGCTGGGGAAAAGCTAAACCACTAGGTACTACAAATGAAGAACATTATAAGATTGGACTAGTTGTTAAAAAAGTTATGAAGCAGTTGGCTGAGAAAGATAGAAATTACTTATTGAAACAGTCTAAACTGCTGGATTCAGGTGTGCCAATACAGGCAGAAAAAGCAAAGTCACTGAAAAAATTAGTTCAAGGGGATAGCAGCGCACCAATTGTAGAGGAGCATCTGTCAAAATCCAAATATAAAAGCTTGCTGGATGATTTTGAGCTTTAATATTGATCAAATGTAATGATTCGATCACGTGACTTTATCGAAAGTTTGGTGTTAAGGTGTCAAGGTGTCTTAATAATATTTAAGTGTATCTAGGTGTATTCGGTATAAATTTGTATTAGCATATCTGAAGTAATATGAATAATGAAACTGTACTTCTCATAAAAACCATACTAATCCTCTCACCAGTTTTGGTAGCGGTGATCAGGTTACTAAATGTATTACCAGCCATATATTCAAGTCTGAGACATAATGAAAGTGAAAATATAGAAGACGTGGTATTGCAAAAGAGTAAGAAGGGATCTAATATTATGATCTTACTTGGATCTGGTGGTCATACGGGCGAGATGGTTAGGCTTTTGTCCAAGGTCGATTTGACCAATTTTTCAAGAACATGGGTAACTTCTTCGGGCGACAATACATCGATTTTAAAAGCGAAAGCATTTGAGGAAGATCAACTAAGCGATAGCACCTATAAACATGACTACATCTCAATTGAACGTGCTAGAAGAGTCAATGAACCCTTATTTCTGTCAATAAGGAGTACATTGAGATCGTTTTTAAGTACTATCAGACAGTTATTTCTTTTGTCTCAGTACCCATCGATCTTACTACTTAATGGACCGGGAACTAGCGTTCCAATTGCCTACACGGTATTTTTAATGAAATACCTTGGTCTTTGCAATACCAAGATCATTTACATAGAAAGTCTTGCCAGAGTCAATAACCTTAGTCTTAGTGGTTTATTACTCCTTCCTATATCCAACAGGTTCCTAGTTCAATGGGAAAAATTGGCTTACAAGTACAAGAGAGCTGAATATTATGGAATTCTTGTATAAGGTTGCTTTCGATTTTAATGCATAACTTCATTTCTTTTCATTAGACATCTTCCTTTCACCTTTTCCAACTTTTTATCCCTCTAGATATCGGATCGCGTATATAAATATATATATATATTTTTTTTACATATCTAAGGTCCAAGAGATCAGCGATCAATGTCAATATGGGAAGTTCCTTTGATGGCCTTGTCGAAGAGTTCCCTGGCCTCGGTGTCGATAAGTTTAATTCAATAGCAGAAGTCTTTTTGCTTACACATTTCCATGCCGATCACTTAACTGGTTTATCGAATATTGGGTTTACTAGTAAAGTCTATTGCAGCAACACTACCAAGAAACTCATAGACCAGGATGAAAACTATGGGGCTGTTCTGTGCAAACTTGTTGGGGTTCCTTTCAATACACCTCTAAACTTGAAGGTTAAAGATAGAGAGGTCAGAATCATATTTATTCCTGCTTACCATTGTCCGGGAGCTTCTATGATTTTGATTGAAGGTTTTGGAAGATCTGTTATATGTACGGGTGATGTTAGAGCAGAGAAATGGTGGGTTAATACACTCCCAAAGAACGTTTATCTTTTTCCGTACACCACTGGCCAAAAGAAGCTTGATAATATTTACTTGGATACCAGTTTTGGAGTTAGAGGAGAACCTTTTATTAATATAATCACAAATGAAGATGCAATAACGACTGCAATTGATCTAATAAAGCTTTATCCCTTAGATGATCCTGATATTCAGTTTTATTTCGCTGATAGCACATCAGGATTTGAAGAATGCTGGGCTCAAATAATAAATGTCATCAATGGAAAGTTCCACACGGGAGCGAGAATTATGAAACGAATACAATCTATTTCGAAGTGTGATTTGTATGGTTCGTTTGCTGATATTCTTATGAAAGCAGTAGACAAAGAAGGACCTTTGTTTCATGCTTGTGGGAACTATCCTCGTCTTTGCAAGATGGTACCTTGCAAATTTCCTGTCAGGATCAAGCAATCCATAAAATTTAATATCCTTGACTTGACTGGGGTTTTCTTTCCAATTCAACTAAGCAGCTTATCTGAATTCGAATTAAAAAACGAGCTCTATATTTTAGATACTACACCGAAGGGTAATAAGATTATAAGATTTAGAAATCGTATGTGGATTCTAAGGCAAGACGGTCAGGAATTGTTACCTAGCGAGATAAAGTTAATATTTTCAAGGCACTCAACTTACTCAGAGGCAAGATACCTCGTTTCTCTATTTGCACCCAAACAAGTCTATCCTTGCGTGGAGTCTGAAACTAGCTGGTATGAGGGGTTTTTGATGTCAAGAGTATTTGGTGACCTCTGTGCTTCAGCGGATGACGTAACACAATATACTTATGATAGGCGTATGGCCTTCTCACTTGGCTTACCTTCACGAGCGGTGATTGATCGGCCGTTAAAAGTGATCAACAGATGGATTTTTGAAGACTCCAAAATGGAAGAAAATTTTGTACATAGATTTTTGAAGAGAAAAGAAGCTAAAAATGAAAATCTAAGTAAAATGGATTTTAAGTTTAGAGGAATCGGATGTTTTAGCTCTCCTGAAAAAAGCATAGAGCCCAACAGCTGTCAATTACATCAGTTTATTATGGGACGGCGCCAGGGAAGCTTTAAAAAAATGATAGAGGAGCAACAAAAGTTGTACAAGGAAAAGTATTATAATGATGTCAGGTATATTAATAATCACAAGGAGTATGTTGATTTAGAGCTTGGGAGCCTGTATGATTACGACAGTGAATCTATAGAATCTCACTATTTTGAGGATAATAGTCTGAACAAATCTACTGAAAGTCAACAAAGAAGAGAAATTGAAGAATATTTTCACAAAATAGCAAAGGCGAGGCCCTCGTTGAAAAGAAATGTGAGCGCATTGCCAGGGAAAAGAACTTCAGTTGAACGGTCTGTGATTTCTTCCAGTTTTAGCTCTATTGAAGTGTCGTTCTCAAGGAATCCCATCTCTCGTAGCATTAGTTCCACGCGGTCTATCGAAAGAGTTTCGAAACCTTACCCAAGAGTTAATAAGGCACATGTTAACCAGATAACTCAAGATTTGAGAAATAATCCAAACAAGTGGTTCACGATGAAGCTACAGTCAGCAAATAATATGACAGTGAGCCAAAGCTCGAAATGTGTGGATTCTTAAATATATACCCAAATGCTAGTCATTATGCAATTATAGTTCACTTTATATTGTGCTTAGTTTTCCCTCCACTGGTTTGAGCACTTTACACATTTGTAAAACGTCGTCATAGGTTCATCAGCAGATCTGATTTGTAACTGGAAAAAGTAAGCTTTTGTAGCCCCACAGGAATCAACGGGACATTGAACTGTTGTTTGATCCACGTTGTCCCATGCGTTTGCTCCCCCAAGGACATCGTCAACTTCTTTTCTCGTAAACATTTTTCTATCATACATTTTAAAACCTTCTATTTTGAACTCATATGGGCAAGTAGGGCACTGAAACCGATTGAATCCCTCGCCGCTTTCTGAAATTAGTAGCATATTAGAGCAATGTGGACAGAATGACAACATAATAGCTCTTGGACTTGTCTCCCAGCAGACTTATTTGTCTTTTCTCTATTATATTAATTAAATATGTGAAAGATGAGCTTTTCAGAAAATTGTGGACCTGCATGTAATCGAGTAACTGAAAAATTACTTGACATTATGATAAGTATCATATTTGGGAAATCAGTTATAAGAGATCAACAAGATACACTTGTATTCTTCTTTTGACTCTTATGCTTTCATGAGCATTGAAAATATTAACTTTCAAAAAGGGGAGGAAGGGGAGCAAAATGGATTTTGGAAAGTGGTGACACCTCTTAAAGGACGCGTTGATCATGATCAATCGCCAACAAGACGTACTCAGACGAGTGACTCTTTAGTGCATGGCACCAAATCTCCAAGAAAAAGAGGCATAATTAGGAGCACTACTGAAAAGTCGATGGGTACATCACCTGTTAAAACTCCAAATGGAAGGGCTGGGCTACCTTCACCTGAGAAAAGAACAATTGATGATTTGAATAAGTCTGCCAGAAAAAGAGCTATCGGTGTAACCAGCAAATATCATAGTTTGATGGACGAGGATCTAGAATATGATAGTGACTACTTAAATAACCAGGACAGATCTCTAGCTGAAATCATTATCAAAGAGTCTAGAGATGAAAGCAACGGATTTCACTATGGAAGTGACGTAGAATTAGAAGAGGATATTACAGAGAGTGTGAGGAAGCGAAGGAATCGCAGGCGAGAATCCTCAGAAAAGGAAAAAAAATTAGAGGCTGCTGCTGCTAGTGATGATGAATTGAGTAGCGATGAAGAGTACACTCCTCGAAGAAGAAGAAAGAGAGAAGTGCTTGATAATATAAGCTCACCTACAGAAACGCCCAAAAAAAAGGTACATTCTAAAGCATTAGGAAGACCCAAGGTCAAAGAGGCTGTCGAAAAGAGAAAAGTCGGGAGACCAAGTAAGTCTGATGAGGTTATCGGAAAAGTCAAGAGCATCTTTCAATTGGATGACGAAGATCTCTTTATGGAAAATAAAGATAAACCCAAATCACCATCTCAAAATCAGGATAGAGTCGATACGGAGGATTCTTATCCCACATTCTCCTTCAATGAGACTACTTGCACTCCTCCTATAATAAGTGGAATACAGGAAGAGAAGGTTGTTCCAAAGAAAGAAGGTGATTTGGATTTCTTCAAGCCAATGCCAATCCCCAAGGTGGATAGTAATGGCGATATTGTAGATGAAGAGTTCGAAAAGAAATATATTCCTATAAATCAAATAAAATCTCGAGGGTCGCTCATAGATGAAAGGTCTTTTTTCTTGGATGGTTCAGAGGGATACTTTGAGCAGCATAGTACTCGCCCAAAATATAGTACAAATTCACTTTCACAGCTTGCTCCGCAATTGGATTATGATGAATTCATACCTTACGTTCAATTGAGTGAGCTTATTAAAGCGAATGAGAAGAGATCACTAAGTACTATTCATAAGTCTTTATATAACCAGTGGTGCTTTGAATTATCTCAAGGATATAATTTAAACTTTTTTGGTATAGGTTCCAAAATTAAATTAATTCTTGACTTCGTGCAAAGCTTCGTTGTGGATTGGTATGAAAACGTTCTTGACTCAGATGGCGATAGTCCCAATATTTTAGTTGTAAATGGCTATAATCCTACTTTAAAGTTTAAAAGAATTCTTCAAGATATTGTAACAGCATTTATATCACAGGAAGAACGAAAATCTACTGCATTGAAGTTTCCTAAACATGTATCTGAGACCTTACCTTTTTTGGTCAATTTCATAGAAACCACCAGGGATGATACATGTTACTCAGGGAGCCTAATTAAGCCCAAACTAATCCTTGTTGTTCACAATATAGATGGAGAAGCCTTGCGAGATGAAAAGACTCAAAGCTTTCTCTCGGAATTATGCTCATTGCCAGAGATATGGTTAATTTCTTCGACAGATAATATTAATGTCTCATTGCTATGGGATTCCGTAAAGCTTAAAAATTTCAATTTTCTTTGGCATGACTTGACCACCTATGAGCCATATAATGTCGAGTTGTCTTTCAAAGATGTCTTAAGTCTAGGCAAGTCTAAGAAATACGTCGGTAATAAGGGTGCAAAATACGTTTTGACCTCACTTACAAACAATGCACGTAACTTATACAAGATTCTTCTCCAGAAGCAGAAAGAGCTCATAAGCTCAATCGCCACTACAAAGACATCTTTGTTGGGCCTCCGAGGTAATGCAAAGTTTGCAATTGACTTCAACAGCCTATACAATACCTGTGTAGAGGAGTTTATCACCTCTAACGAAATAAGTTTTAGAACAATACTTGGAGAATTCGTTGAACATAAAATGTGTAACTTGACGAAAAATGAGTCTGGATCTGAGATCATATTCGTCCCATTTAGCTACGAAGAAATCGAACAACTTCTCTCTGAGTGTTTCACTTAAGCATTTCGGCTACGTTTTTCTGGTCTTTTTTTTTGCAATCATATTATAGTCGAGTTGATCACGTGAGAATCTTAGATCGTGGGTAGATCATAAAACGTATAGTAGAAGTCTCATTTTGAATATATACTGATAATAGGCATCATTTTGAACTGAATAAAATTGAAATTGTAATTAAATATCGTGAAAGTACTTTCTTGTAATACTTGCATTATTGAGCTATTATGGGAAATTTTCCAAAGCTCCCAGAAGGTACGAAACTTTCGGTGGGCACTCATCATGCCACTATCCTTAAATATCTATCAGAAGGCGGCTTTGCCCATATTTACAAGGTAAAGATAGAACCAAAAGTAGAAGATACAGATATCGCATGTTTAAAGAGAGTTATTGTCCCTGATAAGAATGGTTTGCACCAATTGAGAAAAGAAGTGGATGTAATGAAAATGCTCCGCCACGGAAGGAATATTGTAAGATACTATGATTCACACGCTGAACGGCTAGAAAATGGCACTTATCAAGTATTAGTTCTCATGGAATTGTGTCCGAATAAATCACTTTTAGAATATATGAATGCAAGGCTCAAGACAAAATTAACTGAATCTGAGATTCTTAAAATACTTTTTGATATTTGCTTAGGAGTTTATGAGATGCATAGGCTTAAGCTAATTCATAGGGACATAAAGATTGAGAATGTGTTGATTGATGCCAGGCATAATTTTAAGCTATGTGATTTCGGGTCTACGACGAACCCAATCATGCCTCCTCAGGATCAACAACAATTTCAAGCTCTTAGTCACGATATTTTATATCAAACAACACCACAATATAGATCTCCCGAGATGATCGATCTTTACAAGGGCTTTCCAATCGATGAAAAAGCGGATATTTGGGCTTTAGGTTGTTTTTTGTATAAATTATGTTATTATACAACACCATTTGAAGCATCTGGAGATATTGCAATTCTCCATGCATCTTTTCAATTTTTACCACAGCCTGTTTATTCCGGGGATTTGAAAAACTTGATTATAATAATGCTTCAAGACAATCCTCTTTTCAGACCAAATATTGTTCAAGTATTGATGTTGGTCACTGCCATGATGAAAATTGATTTCAACGAATTGGGAGTGGCAGATTTTTACAAAGCCGGACCATTCAATTTCCATGCGCTTCACGAATATCAACGCCATAAGCAGAATGAACTATTAAAACAACAACAGCTATATTATCAACAACAAGCTCTCTCGGGATCCGCCCCTCCCCCGATAAGCTCTCTGCCACAGAGTCCAAGTTTGCCCACTCAGGCCACTGCCAACCCATCAATAGTTGAAGGTGCCCCTCATATTACCAAGGAGAATTTGTCACAGCGAGCTTCTGCTTCACCACCGCCTGCTGACATAGGCAACAATTTGGAAAGAGCAGAAAGTGACCCCACAGAGGAAAATGAAACTTTTGATGATTTGGAGAGCTTCAATAACGTACAAGAAAGATATCCATCACTTGAAGATTTATTGATTGATCCCGAGGGCCAAGACCATGAATCTAGGTCACCACTGCAACCAGAAAATTTTGAAACGGTCGAATATCCCACGAGACCAAAGGTATTGAGCTCAACTGCACTTCAAGCAATGACATCTGAACAACTTGCTCAGTATAACCAACAGCATGAGACGTATCGATATAATATGAATCAATATCGTCTCCATGAACAAGAGAGATTAAAGCAAGAACAATTACACGGAATTAAGAGACAAACTTATGCGCCAAATTCTAGTGATGCTAAACCGAAAGGTTCGGCTGATTTAGAAAGGACAAATGCGTGGGAAGTGCACCCTAAAAGAGTCGATAAAGATGCAGAGAGACTAGCCGACGATATTTTTTCAAAAGAGTCCCCGTCGGAGTCACATAGACGTAAGAGCAGCGAGGGCTCAAGAAAAGAAGATCTTGAGGTCAAAAATCTCTCTAACGACGACTTACTGTCTCCCATAGATCGAAAAGTAAGCGCGGAGAGTTTACACGAATCAAAGACGGGAAAAACGGTATCTGACGATCTTGAAGCTGGTATTCCAACATCTGTTGAGAATCAGCCTCTTACGGAAGATGTTAGGTCGAGCTTTCAGAATGATGATGTTGAGGAACCTGTTACTTCAACACTCTACTCCGATACTCAGATGATAACTCCAAGTAACAGTTCTAAGTCGAGCAGAGGTGCAAATCCGTTCCCCATTCCTCAAAAGAATGGTATAACACATAGTAATGAACTATCTACAATTCTACCTTCAGTAGACTATAAGCAAAAGGTTTATCAGGATCAGCGCAATGGTGGCAATCCTTGGGGTGGATACAGCAGACAAGTTCCTATGACAAATTCTACTTCTATGTACGGACAGTTGGACCAAAGTCAGTTGGAGAAGAGACAACAACTTGATCAAAGACACATGGATAAACGACAGCTAGACCAAAGACAGCAAGATCAAAGACATCTGGACCAGATGCAGTTAGATCAACGGCAATTAGATCACAGAAAGTTGGATCACGGAAAATTGGATCACAGGAAGTTGGATCACAGACAATCAGACCACAGACATTCGGACCAAAGAAAAAATAACTTACAGGACCAACTCGGAGCATTGAGACTTAATGACAATCAAGGGGTTATGGAGTCTAGGGGCTTCGCAGAAACTGATGAGCCAAACTTAATTGACTTGGAGGTTGGACTTGACTCCTCGGCTTCTTCAATAGCGACACCTATCCTCAAGCTGTCACATACTAGAGATCAAATTTCTTACTTAGATTCTGAAGATTCTGGATCTGAATTAAATGTCGAAACTATTCATCCAGGGGAACCAAAGCACCACTTCAAAAAACGTATTCCTTCAATCCAGAACCCATCAAACTTTAAATTTGAAGAAGAAGTTATTGATTTTGCTTCTGATGATGAGAACCCAGAAAATAGTTCCAAAATGAACCGTTTATCCATAAGGAATTCTTTGAAGAAACAGCCAAGAGATAAACCAAAAACCAGAAAGACTAGTGACCATAAAAAAGCTGAGGCTACAACTATCGAGAACAAGAAGAGGCTCTCGTTATTTGGCGGAAATACTAGTGGTAACTAAATAGAATAGTATAGAAATTAGTATATTCTAAAATATAAGCTTATAGATGATTGAGCATATCATCGCATCTCATTAAAAAAAAAAAATTAACGAAGTTAGACTTGACTACTTTAAATTATATATTTGCAGACGTAAGATGGTCGATACTCAATTAGGAGGTCTTCTATCACAACTCATATTATCTGTGCCTATTGAAGGTTTTTCGGTTGGAAGCGAACTTTCTGACGAGACTCTCATTAATTCAGTAAAGTTAATATTAAAAGGCGAATCCGCAAAGCTCATTGGAAATGAAAATTACGGACCATTGTTATTTGGAGAGGATTTGAAAAGCATCTTGAATACGTATCCGCAACATGACTTGGTCACAGTACTCAGAAGATATGTGAATGGACTTTTTGAGTGCTTTCATGGTGAATATCGAGGAACAGAGGCGACTTTACATTTGCAGTTGATAGCGATTGCATTCTTGAATACATTCATACAAGTCAACTTTACAGGTCCAGGTATTGATTTCGATTCATCTGACATAATGTTTCCTGGGATAAATAAAGAATTGTTGCAGATTGATACAGTGAGGCTATTGAATCTTGAAGGTCAGCTGGCATACGATTTAATGACTGACCCATTATTCATGGTTCTTGCAAGTATCATTTTTGAAAAATTGATGGGCTTAGAAGATAAGATATCGTTTGTCGATAAAGATAAGACTGTTTCTATCGAATTGATAGTCATGTCAACAGAAAACATAATGAAGGAAGTCCCACTTACTCCACTATTTGCTTCTTTGCAATGGTGGAGGGCAAGGTTGCTACAAGTTCATATGTGCATCGTATCTGAACCTCCCGCTGTTCTTTCGACGGTGACTTCTTTGTTGTTGAATCCTGCCGTTCCTGCAACGCTAGGAAAAGACCTTAATTCACAGTTGCTGAACGATCTTCGGGCCTTTTTCTTTTTAGAAAGCGCCAGAAATGGTATTCACAGTAGGACGGAGAATCTCTCGATTCCCTTCTTGCTAGAGGCTCAGAAAATTTCACGCTTGCAATTGATTCTTTCTGGGGCAAGAGCCAAAAGAACCAAGTTTCAGACATTTTTTACTACATCCTTGATTGTTTTAGCCAAGAGCAATAATTTGTGCTTTGCAAGTCAAGATAATAAATTAGAGGCTCCGGAACATATAGCGTTGGATTCTGAATTGTTACTCGAAAAGCCTGAATTTGAGTCTTTAAATGACTTTGAAATTGAAGGCTCCCAGAATATAAAGAGGACTAAGATTGACCAGGAGTTTGAAAGCAATTTAGACAATCGTTCTTTACTTCCAATTGCATTTAAGCAGGATGATATACCTGTGTCACTCAAAACGTTGGATCCTAACAACCAACCACCTTTGAGCGATATAGACAATGTTCAATTATTATTGAGGCTAACAACTTTAAAACAGACATCACCATCTAACGATCCATTGGTGGAAGAGGAACTTCAGGCATTGGTGGGCAGAATTGTATATTCGCCTTCTTCCAGTGTCAACTGGTCTATTTTCTCTAGGGCTTTATGGGAAAGATCTGTTTTGGAAACAAACAAGGCAAAAACGATCGAAAGAGGTATTTTGCAGATGACATCTTTAGTTGAAGAAGTAGATTTGAAGATCAAGACCAAAATAATCCCTAAGTCAAATGAAAAAGAAGAATCGCATGTATCTTCGAGGCTTAAATATATTCACTTGTTACCCTTAATGCCTCAATGGTCAATGGATAAGGCTTTAGCAGAAAGGTACATGTCTATTGGAGCATTGAAATCGGCAATTGAAATTTATGAAAGATTAAATTTTATATGTGAAGCTGCCCTATGTTACGCAGCAACAGAACGTGAGTCAAAGGCTGAAACAATGTTGATAGAAAGAATCAAAAGACACCCAGAGGATGCTCGTGCAATTTCAATCCTAGGCGATATAAAGCAAGATCCAAATCTCTGGCTTAAAGCTTGGGAAATAGGCAGATATTCGAAAGCAAAAGCTTCGCTAGCACATTACTTTTACAGTCCACCACAGTCTTCAGGATTGACAAAGAATCTTGAGCTTGCAATTAATAATATGCATGACTGCCTAACGGCTAGTCCTTTAAATTATGATAATTGGTTCTTTTATGGTTGTTGTGGATTAGAGTCCGGTCAGTTCGAATTAGCATCTGAAGCTTTTACCAGATGCGTAGCTATAGACGATTCTAATTCATATGCATGGTCGAACTTGGCAAGTTCTCTTCTAAAGTTAGAAAAGATAAAGCCTGCTTTCAATGCTTTGAAGAATGCAGTAAGGAACGCCTCCGAATCCGGCAAGTCGTGGAGAATCCTTGAAAACTACCTAAACGTAGCAGCCAAGTTAAACGAGTGGAATGATGTATTGATTGCTGTGAGAGAGTTGATTAACATGAAAGGTGGTAGTGAAGGAGAGGCATCAATAGATATACCAATAATCGAGAGGCTCGTGGATATTTTGGTAGCAACTGACTATCCCCAGGAGGGTGAAAGAATGACTCACTTTCAGAGTTCATGTGTGGATCTAGTCTGCAACTTAATGCCGTCTATAATCACATCTTCCGCAAGATCTTGGAGAATAGTCTCGAGGGTTGAATTGTGGAGAAAAAAGCCATGGAATGCTCTAGAGTGTCATGAAAAGGCATACAGAGCAGTTTTGAACAATCCCCTGTTAGATACGGTTGAATCAGTATGGAACGAAGCGGTTGAAGCCTGTTCAGATCTTGTTGCTGCATATGAGTCATTAGGAGAACTTCCTGGAAAGCACAACGCTGGTGATCTTATTTGTAAGGACTGGAAATACAAAGCGAGGACGTCAGTGCGTTCTTTGATGTCGAAGGGAAAGGTCGCTTGGGAAGATACTGATGGCTGGAATACACTTTCCAATTTAAAGGAAGAAATGACTCGTTAGAGAGTTAATACTTAAGATTATCTGTTTCGCTGTTTCTTTGTGGTCGCTGTATATTTAGATAGAGAAGCGTTTATCCGTATCACAAATGTACGATAATAATGTATACTACAAATTGATGTAAACTGGACTTTTAGTAGCTTTTGAGATTTAATGAACAAATATTAAAAAATTCCAAAAATATAGGAAAAAAAAAAAACAATAGTTCTAACTCATTTCACGTATCTAATGTAGACAAAAACAGTTTCACCAGTCCACGAGAGCTCTATGAAAGGTCTTGGAGACTCTTTTTGAAGGTTTTCTCTACCGTTTTTATTGCGATACCTGGGTGTTACGAAGAGGATGGCTGCGAAAATGGTATTAAATAAATAGTTTTTATATTAAAGTAAGAAAACCACACGTACGCAGTTACCAATGTGACGACAAACTAAAGAGTGACTAGTTCAGAGTCTTCACCAGGCACATATGCCCCTACCATGGAATGTTGACAAGTATTGTACACCATTTTAGAAGATCACAAAGCTTAACTTTTAAAAGAGTAGATTAGAAAGAGGGCCCCTTCTTCAGGTGTTAAGATATCCGTAGGGTTATCATGACCTGAAATGAACAGCCATTCTAGTTCTCGCGGGGAGTTATTGTTAAAGTCTAATATTTATAGTAGCCATTCTACGACATAATTTATTCTAACTTGAGGCTGTGAATTAGCGAAGGGGATATTTTAAACACCATATTCACTGGTTAAACACATGATAAATTATGCCAGACATGCCAACAAAGAGTCAGTCTTACGACGGTATAAGAACTATCTAGTTGATGTACAGTGTCTATAGCTGAGCTTAATTACTTGTCCTTAGTGTAGCCGTACCAGTCTTCTGTTTCACATATTTTTAAACGACATTGATAATGTGCACACTTTTTGTTGTAGTTCATTAAAATTTGACTCCACGCGTATTCTATACCTAGTATATCTTCTTACTTTTACAAACAAGAGAAGGTTTGGGTTTTAAAGGTCTATTCAAAGAAGATTACTCTTCATTAGGGAAATAAAGGAAATTTCTTGAGTAAAACTTTTTTTTTTAGCCAAAAGGTGTTTATTACAATATAGATTAATTGCCAAAAACTTAACTTCTAGATTCAGTAATAGAGATAAATAACTGAAGAATGGTGGACGACAAGTACATTGGGTTGGCGTTAGCCACATCCTCATCATTCGCTATTGGTACATCGTTTATTATCACGAAGAAGGGATTAATGGATGCATCTTCCAGAAACGGCACCGATCAGGTTCAGGGCCATGAATATCTTCAAAATCCCATCTGGTGGGCTGGCATGATAACCATGGCAGTGGGAGAAATTGCAAACTTTGCTGCGTACACATTTGCGCCTGCCATCTTGGTCACGCCCTTAGGAGCATTATCAGTCATCATAGGAGCCGTCCTAGCTGCTATGTTTCTTAAAGAAGAGTTAGGCACCTTGGGAAAAATGGGCTGCGCAATTTGTTTGATGGGTTCAGTAATAATTGTAATCCATGCTCCTCCAGATAAGGAGATTAAAACAGTTGACGAGATTTTAGCATATGCTTCTAAGCCTGGATTTCTTTTGTACTGCTTTCTTGTCGCAATTTATTCATTATTCATGATCTACAAGATTGTACCAAAGTATGGACACACGAATCCAATGATTTATCTTTCCATTTGTTCCTCTGTGGGATCTATTTCTGTTATGTCAATTAAGGCGTTTGGTATTGCCTTGAAATTAACGCTTGGAGGTCACAATCAGTTCACACATGTTTCAACTTACTTGTTTATTTCGGTTGTGGTACTCTGTATTCTCACCCAAATGCATTACTTCAATAAAGCATTAGACCAGTTCGACACTTCAATTGTTAATCCATTATATTACGTTACTTTCACAACATTTACCCTATTAGCCTCCTTTATTTTGTTCAGGGGGTTTAACACCACTTCAGCTGTTAATATCATTTCTTTATTGATTGGATTTCTTATAATTTTCAGTGGGGTTTACTTGTTAAACATTTCAAGAAAGGACAACGAAGGCAGGTCCAGAGAAATCTTCGGAATTCATCAAGGCAAAGATATGGCACCGCTAGACAATGGAATTGGAGGATTTTCTTCTATGAGAAGATCTATGCAAGTAAATGCAGATGCGTATGACGAAGAAACTCTAGGCTTGAGAAGATTTGATAGCTTTGAGTTAGGAAGTGATGAAGAAGTATCAAGACGTTAAAATCAAGAGATAGAAGGTGGAGCGCAAAGAATATTTAGAATGTAAACTCTTAGATAGATTTTGTTTCATGGCGCTTCTCTCAATAAAATGTTCTCCGAGATATAACTACAGCTCTCTAACGTAAAAGTTATACATTGGCAAAAGGGTACATAATAGTGGTCGATCACCTCAGGCAATCAGATTACTGATATAAATTTAATAAATTAATGCAACTAAATATCATCGATATCCAACTCGTCATCCTCTTCTTCATCGTCATCATCCTCAGCACCAAACTCGAAGTTGACTTCTTCATCATCATCAGCACCAAATGTATCAGTTTCATTAATCTTGGCATTCTCGGGTAATTCACCGTTGCTCTTCAATGCCCTAGCCTCATCCGAGTTGTATTTGTGAACAACATCACACTGGTCGTCTTGAAAATCTCTCAAAGACACCAAAATGATATCTCCCTGCGACATCCACACCTTCTTTCTCAACTTTCCTCTAATATGTCCCATACGTTTAATTCCGTCAAAGCATGTCACTTCAAGTCTACCATTACCAACCATCTTCGTAATTTGTGCGTATTCTTGGCCATCCTCTTTTAAGATTAATTCTCTCTTTTGGCCTCCATTGACATTCTTTCCTCTTCTTCTGTTCTTTCCTCCTTTACCTTTGCCTGATTTACCCATTTTGATTACAAATAAAACAAAATACAACGGACTTTAAAGAGAAAAACGCTTTATAAGGTGTATTTGCTTCCTGAAAAATTTGAAGTGCCTGATGAGAAAAAAATCGAGTAAAAATTACGTAAGCAGAATATGGAATACTACTATAAGCTGAAAATAAAAAGAAGAAGTCGAATTGAGACATAAGCGATATGGATTCATTTGAGGCAAGTGCCCAATTTTCACAGATACTACGTACACTAGTGCCTTCTTTGCCTAGCTTAACGAAGGCTGCACATTTTGCTTTGAAAAATGCCGAGAGCGAGGACTTTTTATTCCCATCTATGATGGATATATTGAACGATAACACGGTGGAAATAAATACGAAGTCAACGATATTTCAATTCATAGAGGTTTTGATTAACGAATCATTTGCGGTATCACAGCAGTCCAAATCACACTACAGCTTTCCGTACATTCAGAATTTAAAGCAATCGCTTCCAGCAATCATATATTCTGTATTACCAGACGCCAATAATGCCAATTTGTTCAATGTTTATCAGAGCTTAAAAAGTATTTCAAAAGTGTTCAAGATAAACTGTGACGAGTACGATAAGAAATTTAATTCGAATTTAATAGACAGCGACGACTTGGTGAATCTTGATAAAGATATACCATTTCCCAAGATTGAGCTTGGGGATATAGTTGTGGAAGAAAATGATTCTTTAATAGCTGCATGGTCCCTTTTAATCAGCAAAAAGAAACAGAGCCAGTACGAGAGACTTAGGTTATTGAAACATTCGAAAATGATCCAAGAACCCGTCGATGAAGACCAAATGTTTGCCCTTAAGGATAAAAATGACGAGTCTAAAGACTTGTTATCCAAAAAGCAGATCCTTATGAGGATGGAGGACGACAGAGAAGTTCATAAAAGATCGAAGGAGACATTGTGGATGGTAAATAGACCAAAAGAATCTAGTTTCATAACAGAAAATGAGTTTCTTGAGTATTACTGGAAGAAACATCATAAATTGAACCCTGAAGAGGACCAAGCTTTATTAGAATCTCTTGATGTGTTGAATGAAACAGTCGCAAAAAGCTACAAGGATAAACAATTTTAATCAAAATTTAAACATTAAATGACTTCATAATTTTATAGCATAATTCTATTCAGTGCCCCTTGGCAACATCACGTCAGAGTTGAACTCGATAATATACTCAATAACTCGTTCTTACCCAGTACAGCATAATTGGCTGATGTACGTACCTTAGTTTCCGTGTCCAAAATTGCAACCGTTATCTTTCCAGCAGCAGAAATACCTTTGTACGACGTAACGTATTCGAAGCAAGGTTCAACTATTGGAGTAGAAGCACCACTTAAAAATATGGCACTTAAGCCTAATTTCTTGTCACAAGCACCATCTAAAGTTATAGATTTTTGGTCTGTCAAGGCTTTTTTGTTATCTTCTGCAGAACTTGGAGGTGAGTGAGAACTAGAACTTGGAACATTCTTCACTTTATACTCTTTAATCAATGATTGGGAATCAAGCCCCAGCTTATCACGATTATAATAGGACATCAAGAATTTGACAGCCTTCAATGCCAATTGGTTTTGTTGAACAACAACCAAATTTTTAATTAAGGTAGCGTGAACACCGTCTTTCTCTTGGAACAATTCATTAATATGTTGTATACAATCTCCCATGGCGTCTAAACTTCTTTCACGATCATCAATAAACGAGCTACCAGCGTGGAAGCGAACCGTACAATCTTCTATTTCGCAGAATGATCCTGGTAGCCTCTCAACCTTTGATTCGATCAATTGAATAGCTTGGGACATCCAAGAATTCAATTCAGATTCATCAACAATAGAAATCCATTTACTTGAGCCCACCAACTTGATATAACCACCATTTTCGGCAATCAAACCGAGATTGGGGGCCCTTCTATAAATCCTTTCGAGATCAGACCTCTTGAGGACACTGACGATATAAATATGATTTTTAGGATCACTCAATAAATCACTTAATAATAACAGTAATCTAGCATCAGAAAATGAAGATCCTTTGTTAACTATTGGAGTTGTAGTAGTTATACCTAAGCTTAGTTCCTTAATCGCTTCCGTAGGTACTTCCAAACTCAAAATAAATAATCTTTTACCGTTACATTCCATCGAATAAAATTTATTAAAAATTTTACCAGTGAAATGTGTGAGGTTAGAGATGTTTCTACACTGCTCGCGATTCCAAGCCAAATTAATGCTTTTCAAACAAGTAGAAACCCAGTTTTTAGAGTCATGAGTATTGACTATTTTCGAGCAATTACTCCAGCGTTCGAGCTTTTCACCAGGATTCATGGTTAACAGTCTTTTGAAAGTAATCGAAAATGCTTTAATATCCCACGGATTGATAAGCAAAGCCCCTTTTCCGTTACAATAAAGTAAGGGAGACGATCCAGTAAATTCAGATAAAATCAAAGGTGACTTCTTATTGTATGTAGAGGTTATAAATTCATGGCATGTCAAATTCAAGCCCTCTCTCATAGATGACACGACAAAAACATCTGCTTCACACAAGAGAGCCAAGTATTGCTCGAATTCCAAGTCCTTTTGAAGGAAAAGAATGGGTGGAGTATCCGAAATATTTTCTGTTAATGAGTTAATCCTTCCGACTATTTGCATTATTTCAGATTCATATCCTGGGTCAGCCGATGTACCGATACAAATTTGAATAAAAACTACCGTTTCAATGTATTCTGGATTGTCCTTCAAAAATCTTTCATAAGCAAGCAACTTCTGTTTTATACCACGGAGCTTGTCAAGTTTATCCCTGCTGACGATCAATTTTTGATCGGGCCATCTCTCTCGTATCATGTGTGACCAGTCTAACACAGCTTTTGATTTTGTTAGATCGAAGAGCGACTTCGCATTAATACCCACAGGAATTGTGTTTGTCATAGTAAAACGACCTTCATAAGAAACACCAAACTGATTCGTATCAGCCAAAAGTAACCTGTTACATGTCTGAAGAAAATGTCTCACATATTCGTCTGTTTGAAAAGAAATACAATTCGCACCCAACATTCCCTTCAATAAGGCTTCTCTTTGAGGTAAGCAACGGAACACCTCTGAAGATGGAAATGATACATGTAAGAAAAACCCAATTTTTGCATTAGGAAGCTTTTCTCTTACCATTTTCGGAACAAGGAGCAAATGGTAATCATGTATCCAGATCATATTTTCTGGATCGTTCGGGTCTGCCTTACCATTTACTTTTTTATATACTTCAACTATCTTATCGGCAACTAGCTGGTTCAATAACCAGTACTGACCCCAAGAATGGTCTTCAAAAGCTTTCGATTTTGGATCGTCTGGGATTTGGTAGTGCAAAGTGGGCCAAAGAATGTGCTTGCAAAATGATTTATAGTGTCCTTGAAATGTGAAATCGTCTGGAAAAACTGGCTCACATGAGTATTCATCTTGAAGCCTTTTAGAAATCTTTTCAGTAACCTTTTCAGGGACCGCATCACTTGGCATAGCTAAAGTGCCTACCCACAAGCGGCTCTTAATCACATCAGACTCAACCGATAACCTAACCGCTTTAGTTAAAGATATGTTACCTTTTTTAGCAAAAGCAACATTCCAAGGTGCGGTTTCGAAGATATTGTTGTGGTTAAATAAACCCTCTTCAATATCAGGTTTTGAAAACCCCCCAAACGGTGCTAACTTGCTCTCCGACCTCCCATGGACCATGTTATTAAAATCATTTTTCCATTCGTCATCTTCCAGAGACACATCAGACTCCAGTGTATCATCTTGGTCTTCAGCAATAGCAACAGAGCTTGAGCTACCGTTGTTATTCAAAGTGAATGATGGACTCTGTTTTGAAACAGAACCTTTATTTCTGACTGACGGAATTGATAGATTGGAATTAAGGGACGTTAAGTTTGGAAAAGAAGTTGTTTTTGACTGCCCCAAAGCTCCTAAGTTAGTCGCTGATCTATTAATTTTCAAGGCCGGCAAGCCAAGATCAGCACTCTCCTTCTTTGGATCAACTACCGAACTTTCGACTTTGAGGTTGCTATACCTCGATTTAGGTTGGATATACTGAGGCTGGGACTTTTCATTCTCTTGCGACAGATTCAATTGAGAACTACTGGAAGAAGGTTGTAACTTATGTTTGTAAAAAAAATCTTCCCCTGAATCCCTAGCGCTTTCGTTAAGGCTTCCGATTCCAGGTCTTTTAAACACATCAGCAGACCTTGTAGACCGGTACTCAGGCATAGGAGTTTGCTGTCTAGAGTTAGCTAGACTTAATGACGGAATTATAGAGCCCTGCGATTCCGAGTTGATAGGCTTGGATGCGGATACATTAATCCTAGACCGTGATTGTGCCTTCTCATGGACATTGCGGCTATTTTCCTCCCTCCGTGTCACATCAATGTCGAAATTGCTATGAGATCCAACTTCAAAATGAACTGTGTAAGGTAAAAATCTATGTTACAGTTAGTTTAAGATGCCATTTCGATTATATTGCTTCGCTTGTTATCACTTACAGAGACCCGATAATTATAGTCATTTTATTCAATCTTTATTTATTATAAATGACTATATTTGATTAGACTTCGTTTTATATTTATACGGTCTAAAATCTATGAATACAATTACTGAAGGTACCAGGTGGGATGTTGCTTCTAGAAAGTTTCACATCAATATAGTTGCCTTCACGTGACATCCGCAAAAAGTTACTCTCAGTGGATGCGGATGCTGGAGAATGTCACTAAACATCTTCGAGATCATCGACATCCAGTTCGTCTTCGAATAATCCTAGAGACATCAGATTACTGTCATTAATAGGCAAGTCACTTTCAGCTTTAGCTAGTTCTTGAGTCAAGAGGTCTTCCATATTATCTTCATCGGACAGAAGTTCCGGCTGCGAATGCGGAACTAACGGCTGTATCAGAAGCGGCTGCACTATATTCTGTGGAGGGCTACCTTCATGATTTTCTAACGTTTCACGGGGAGAAGTGTGCGATTTCTCGCTATCATTATCTCTTCCAACAGTATCGAAATCGGGAACATTATTATCATCGCTTTCATCACTATCAATTCCCAGAGGATCACTAATATGATTGAAGTTGAAAGTGAACTCTTTAGTTCCAGACTCTTTTTCATTGCGTGCCTTCTCAGCTTTTTCCTTGAGGATTTTGTCTATTCTCTTTTTCTTTATCTTCTCTGCCGACCTCACAGATTTGATAACAGACTTGAACTCTTGCTGCACAATGTTTCTGAAGTATTCATTATCTTCAAGCGTTGGAAATGATTTCGCATAAGGTGAATAAAGCTTCTCTGCTTTCATGAAAATATTAGATCTTCTCCTTTCTCGCTTAAGTTCAATTTCCTCTTCTTTCCTTTGCTTTATCAAAGCTCTCTTCTTTGCATACGCTACAAAATCGAATCTAGTAGAACCAGGAGCCAATACCAGATTATTGCCATCTAGACTCTTCTCTTCAATTCTTTCAAGTTCCGGAGCAGGAGTTTCGACATCAGTCTTTTGATCATGCGCTACATCACTCATTATGCTATCTTCATTATCGCTATCAGCCCCCAGGTCGTTCAACTGAGACTCGAAATTCGTTCTCCATTGCGAATAATCATCATCTATCAATTTGTACAATGATTGCTCTGTTAACCGGGACTGCTCAACTAATTTTAACCTAGCTTCTTTCTCTGACATTATATCCAAGTAGTCTGAAGTATTTTGATAAGTGTAATCTGGTGGAAGGTCAGGCAAATAGGATGGAATATATTTGGGTCTCTCAGTCCGTCTCGGTACGAGTTGAGACATTTCATAATGGTCGTTTACGAAAAATGGTAGAGCGGCATCATTTTCTGAAATTGAGTGTCCTGCCAAAGTCGAAGTTAACTCATTGACCTGTCGAGTAACTATGCCTACTTCCTTCTTGTAAACTGAAGACACTTGTTTTGATATGAGGTATTCTTCACCTATTCTGAAAGGTTTTATTTTTTTTATGCTGAAACAAAGATTTATGTCATTGAAAGACGGCTTTCTTCTTCTCAGGTACTCTGCTAGCTTATGCAACAAACTAATCAAATCATCAAAATATGTAATGCATAAATTAGTTAATAGGTCCAACACTTCTATGGTACAAGAAATTCCACGAGCATTCAACATAATGGCAATCAATTTCGTAAGTTCCAAATCAATAGCGCTTGTATCTTCACGTGTAGAGATTGCTTTATTAGCCCATTCCTTAATATCATCAAACAGAACAGCGTTAACATATTCCACATCATTCTCTCCTTCATTATGTTTAGCATTCTCACGCCGTATTTTATTTATATCATCTTTGTTATCACTGGTGCTATTGGCGATGCGAGAGCTTCTTCTCGTTCTCCTATGACTAGGACTCAGTTCACCTCCTGTAGCCATGTTCTTAGAGCAATATGAGAATGTTTTATGAATGATCAATCACACATAGGTACGTCCCCCGTCCTAATTACAATAAATATATTGAGCTATAATCATATGATGGTGTCAATACTAACGACTTTGAACTTAGAAAAGTTACACAAAACTGAGCATGTTTAAGTACACATACAATATATATATAGATAGTATTACGGATCTAAGAATATTCATGTGTTGCTCAAGAGGTATTCAATCGCACCTTGGACACTTCCTCCAGTTCTTCTCAAGGCCTCGACATTTCTGTCAAAATCAAAGAATCCCATGTCATTAAGTTGTCGCAATTGAGCTTCGTAGCGCTCTTCTGGAGGACGGTTATCAGGAGGGGAAGCAGCAGCACCACCACCACCAAACATAGAGAAAGGATCAACAGGTGGCATACCATTGGGAAACAAAGAAGCGAACGGATTAGCGGCAGCATTACTTGGGCTCTGGTTAGTAGCATTTGGATTAGAGGTTTCTGTAGACTCTGTTGTTTCTGAACCAACAGTAGGGTTTTCGCCAGGAGCAGGAAAAGCAGAAGGCAGGGCACCACCACCAAATCCACCCATTCCAGAGCCTCTGCTCATCTCCATCATCGATCTCATTAACTCAGGATTTGAGAGCATTTGCCTGAAAAATGGACTTTGTAGCATTTCTCTCGCTTGTGGACCCATTGCTCTCAATTGGGGATTCTGATTTATCATATAGTCCAACATCTGAGGATTAGATAAGAGCGAATTCATACTTTCTTGAAACATTGGATTGGACATCATCAGAGAAAGCTGTTCAGGGTCAGGCATTCCTGAATTCATTCCTCCATCAGGTCCAAACATGGACGCCGAAGGAAGCTGAGAATACCCAGCATAGCGTGCACCAGTGAGATCTGCCAACGGATTGAATGAACCTTGACCAGCGGCAATATTAGAGGGAACATTTGGTGTTGGCGATGTATTGTTAGTACCATTATCACTACTTGTAGAAGACGATTGCTGAGCCCCTGCTGGTTTTGATCCTCCAGCACTTTTGACTAAGTGAATAGTATGACCCGATTGAACCTTGTATGAGGCGATTGTCTCCGTATCTTTTAAGACCTTTCCTGAATAAATCAATCTTTGCCGTCCTGCCTCAATAGATGCTTTCTCAGCTATTAAGTTCTTTAATTCCAAGATTGTTAGCGATGGTGATACATTCAATTCATACTTGGCATCTCCTGATGATTTAATGATAATGTCAATATTATCGGACATTATTAAGTTGTTATTGTCTATGATTAAAATTAGCTGTTTAATTTATCATTATGGATCTCGCCTGCGAAATCTTGGAGAAAAAGTTCCCATATTATTAAGAAATTTCTAGAACTCAACAATAAATATCGCTACATGCTCGCTAATAGATAGCGTGAAGCACAGATTTTAGTGAGAATCTCACCATTTACTCTCTAGAGACTTGGTTGATCTCTATTGCCAATTTTATTGTGTACACTTCATTGTTGCTACATGGATCCAAGAGAAGAGGTGCATAAATAATATATATACTCATAGGTTTAGTATGCATTGTAATATGGCTTAAGAATTTGATTATCTATTTGAAGGCAATGATTATGATTAAAAGGTGGAAAAAGAATTAAAAATATTAAGGACATATTGGACGACTTAAGAAGATCTCATACTTATCAAAGATGAGGAAAACTTGCTAGACTTCACTTACTTACATCTACTCTCGATCCGCAATCCAAACATGTGTAACCATCTAGGCCATCATCAAAGTGAGACTTTCCCTTGCTTTGCATAAGCGACCATTCTCCCTTTGCGGGAATCTTTTTGCACTCTTCATTGAGGCATCTGGCTGATGTTTTCTTGTATCTTAAGCCACAGGAATTACAAAGTTGTCCATCTTTAATTGACCAGGATGGTCTCCAACAGGGAGATTGATCGGAGCCACATGACAAACACACTCTGATGGTCAGACTTCCTTTGGTTGGGGACCTGAGAGGTTCAGTTCTTGCTTTTTGCTTTAATGAAGGAGGAGTAATAGGCACAAACTTTGTTTGAGGAGTGGGTAAAGGAGGCGATGACACCATATGCGTACGACCCGGGGTTGGAATATTGGAATTATCTGTGACTGTGTACGGCTGATAAGCATTGACTGACAGTGCATGCCTTGTAGGTGGTGATGGTAAGCTGTGGAAATGCAGATATGAATTTGTCGACGATATTGGGGGGGAAATCATCTCACCATGAGTTCGAGGAGGAGTAGCACTATATTGAGCTGATTGGATTGTTGTCTCAAGGTGATGATGCGAATGCCTATGGGAGTTGAGCTGTTGATTCTGACCAAGAGCGATTGATGCATGTGCTGGTGTATCAGAAAGCATTGTATGACTTGAATGATATGGAATTTGATGCGGTTTGCTTAATTGGATCAATGAATGGGCCAATTCGAGATATTCTGGATACCTCTCGACGTCCCTCATGTAGGTCTTGTTTAAATAAGTGTAGTTAGATTCGAAGGGGAAGTTAATTTTTTTCTCAAAATGATTGACCTTTGGAATCAAAGTTGGCTTAGTGATTTTGGAGCTTATTCTGGAATCAAAGTTTGGTTTATATGCTAAGTTATTTTCAACAGCTGCTGAGGAATGCCTGTTGAGATAGTTATATTGGTTCAAATTGAAATGCTTGGAGCTCTTATTTATGGTATCGAGTAATTCGTATCTCCAGTTTTCGTCGTTGGGTTTGTATGTGTCGAAATAGTCAAGGGAGACTGTTGGTGTGATAGGTTTCAACTTGATACTGCGATTGGTTCCACTGAGTGAATTCTCTTGTAACGCATCTGCTAAGGAAGGAAGTTTCTCTCTAACGTTAGATTTGTCTTTTGTAGAAGGGGTAACTGACCCAGTCAGACTGCCCACCTTCAGCTTGTACCGAACTGATGGTTCCAAGAATTTCTTGTTCGGAGACAAAGACCGGGCTCTATATGTCAGATTTTCGTGATTTCTGCTGGTAGATGAAGCGCACGGCTGTGATGGAGGTGCTGTCTTTGATCTTTTTTGGTCTGATTCATCTGACTGAATGGAAGTAGAGGACTCGCGGAGCATGTCTCCGAATGTCCTCTTGGAACCATGCCCTGAACTCTTTTCTCCGCTTCCAATTGGTGTATTAATCTTGTTCTTGAGTTGGCTTAATATCTCATTGCAGGAACGAGATCTGATATGACCTCGGCCGAATGAATTAAACTGATGATTGTTTAGCATATTTGCCTGAAGGAGACTCATTCTATGACTCGTACTCTGGATAAGTCAAATGGATGCAAAATTCCTCGATATATTCAATTAATGTATTGAACCAGTATTGTTAGGTAATGGTAACCAGAACAACCGAAGATTAATCTTTTGATTTCCTTAAACTAGTAAAAGGGATACAAATGCGAAATGTAGGATCCCGGGGACGACAACGATTAAAAAGGGATAGACACCTGAAAAGAATGAATGTTAACCGATAAAGTAGGCTGTAGTTGAGAAAGCCGATTAGCGAAAGTATTGGCCCGTTAAGTGGTCGGTGTTTTTGGAATCAGGTACAAAGGCGATCTTAAAGAGCGTGGAAAGGATGCGAAAGGCTTAGGTTAATCAAGTAACGGAAAAAGTTAGTATTAGAGAACCCATCATATTTATAACACGCATCGAAGGGATTGATTTAGCTTGGATCAGTCTGTTTTAGGATAAGTATCCAGCCATATGATCGATTTGATGTCGTGAGCTGATCTTAGCCAGCCCCATTGGGAATCAGGATGTCTAGTGCTGGAGTGCGATTAAAAAATGGCTGGTTAGAGCACCTACCCTGCGTAGGCACCCCTTCACGATATCCTGATTTGGGCTCAGGACAGGAAATATCTCCTACACTATTCCTATATTGTACCTGGACGAATCACACTTACGCAGGGTCTGCTGAGTGGTGGATTACAAGTCAATGAAATTGTGGGCATCTCACCAGCCGCGATAAGATATAGATATCAATTGAGCCAATTTTCATTATATACTACACAATAAGCTGTAGTAGACAATGTCATATACTTACATTATAGACCATACATGGCTTGATAGTTCACTCATGAGAGACTTTCGTTCAATCACTTCAAGCTGGCTCTTCTTTGACTGTGGTAAAGGCTACACATTATAGATTCAAGTCACGTTCATTCTTTTACTATACACTTTAAGAAACCTCACTTCTTTGCTTCGTTTTCTGCCTTATGCTCTGCTTTATTTGCTCCAATTGACCCAGCAACGGAAGAGGCTATTCCTCCTGCTTGTCCCAATCCCAAGTGATTTGCGATCGAGCCTCCGCCAACGCCCCCGGCTACAGAAACTGCGATGTCTTTAGCTTGGTTTAATTTATGATGGTCTTTATCACCCATATTTTTAGTTTAATTTAGCTTAGGGTGCTTCGTTTGCCTATGACGATATTTGTCAATAAAGCATTGTCCACTCTTTATATAGCGTTGTAGTGAAGTTAATTGCTATTGATTTCATAGCCATTCTACCGAACTATGACCGGAAAGACCGCAATTGGCCCTTACGAGGACAAAAATTTCATGATATTTTGTTAGTTAATGACTTATAACGCAATACTACCAGGACTACACTAGGCATATTTGGAGGGTCTGAAATGGTACCGACGCAAGATGTTTGTAAGTAATAAGATTTGTTTATGGGCCTATATTAGTTTGCAATTTCTAACAGAATATTTTAGCACAACCAGTAGAACCATTTTTGAAGAAGTTGTTATCATCATTGGATTTACAATACAGAACCCCAACAAACCAATACCCTAATGTCGAAGCGTACGCAACGCAATTTGCAAAGCAATTAAAACCGGCCTGCGCAATCATTGTTAATGGCAAACCATTAATTCCAACAAACAATAATGCCAAATTGGAATTCCAGAAGAAATGGCTAGCAGTACCAATAACATCACACCAGTTGAACAGCTATGACTGTCATTTGATACCTGGAACTGGCACTTACGTGATAAATTTAGGTGGAAAATTGAGATTTGATGAGAGTGGGAAGAATAGGCTTGGAGAATCGGCTGATTTAATCGGTCAGAATACAGCAAAAACGTCTAGACCTATATGGGGTTCTTGGTTTGGTTTTAATTTGAACTTGGTCGTTGACGAGTCATTAGTCGCAAATAATGATGCGGAGGTGATAAATAGCTTCAACTACAGAATTACATATAAACCGGGTGATAGTGTCATTCAAATTTTATGAACGATGATTCATTGAAAAGAAATAAAGCATTTTACATATATCAGCTCTTGAGTGAGACTTTTAATATACATTTATAATTAAGTGGTTGTTCTGACGTATTCGTTTAAAAGTAAACCTAAATATTTGTCCGAATATTGGGTAACTTCGTCAGTGGCATTGTACTTCAATTGCTTAAGGGCCCACCTAACATTGGGTTCAATGAAATTGTAAAAAATCACGTCAATCTTTTTCTCATCGGGGACGCTATCCGAAACCTGTGTTGCTTGGACAACACTAGGGATTGGAAAGTTGACAACTGGTTTATGAGCAGTATCGTCTCCGTCGCAACCAAAATCATCACAAGTTACATAACCTTTAGGAAGCTTTTTTCTACCACTTCCAGAGTGTAGTTTGACCCTGTCTAATCTACTGAGTTTAAGAATTGGATAAGTGAAATGCTCTTGCCTCTTCCTTATGCTGGATTCCTCCAAACGCATAAAATATTGGTGCACTGGCAACAATGGATTGCAGTCAGAGCTGTCAGGATATTCTGAAGGAAATATATATCCTTGTTTGTTTAGAATATGAGATATCTTGAGAGCAATTCGCTTTGGGACGGACAATTTAACCCACAAGTTTTCAAATGGTGATACAATATATTGGCTATCAATCGTGTAAGGCCCTTTATACATATCGTATCTAATGGAACCTGTATTTATAATAATGATTCGATCATTAGTGGAACCATTTTGAGGCAATGTGGGTAATATCTGTGACGTGAGTAACAGGAAGATACTTTTGGGGTGACTCACAGGAACGTAATCCAAATAATAGTTCTCTGCAACATAACCTATAACCTTGTGTAGCTGGAGCTTCTTTCTGGTATCTTTAATAAGCTTAGAGACATTTTGACCTTCCTCAGTATGAAAACTCTCGAGATTATTAGCTTTGGAATGATGCATAAAAGAGTTCAAGTTAAAATCAATATAAGATCTGGAAAACTTCTCCGTGACATCATCAGAAGCCACATCGACGTTGACACTCGCCCAGCCCACCGTCTCACAAAATCTCCCGCTTTGTAAGCCAGACAGGTTACCATCAAAGACTGTAAAATCTCTTATATGACTATGGCCACCAAAATACTGGATAATAGTGTTTGGATAAAACTTGCGTAAGAAGAGATGCAAGTTATATAATTCTTTCCATTCGTGTGTTATAGGTATATGGCCAAATATGATTAAAACATCAACAGCCTCTGGAGGATGTGCCTTGATAGTTTCTTGGAACCATGTGTGCTCATGAATGATTTCCTCAATAGGGTATACTTTGGTTTTATCATTGTTTCTATTAAAATTGAACAAGAAACTAAAGGCAAGGACCTTGTATCCTTTTTTTGGAGTGACAAAATACTTGTATTTCTGACCAAATGGTACCAAAGTACCATTTTTAGAAATATATTCAACATTGGAGCAAACATAGTTCGTACCGTAGTGAGCAACAACCACGTCAGCTTCTTGCTTAGAATTCTCCCACAAGTATAGCTCATGATTCCCTATTGTTGCCAAGTCATAGTCTTGCTTAATAAATATAGGTAAGGCCATCTTACCATTAGGTTCAGTAACGTCAGTTAGCCCATTCCCATCATGTCTATCACCAGTATCTATTAACAACAAATCCACATCCTTATAATTTGCTATTTCCTTTAAGCGAGTAGTGAATGATATGAAATCTCCCCAATTAGCATGGTATTGCTTTTGGTTTAAGTGTCCAGAATACCATCCATGTGTATCTGTCGTATGTATAAAGTTAACCTCACCCCATCTGATATCTCTTATCAAACTTCCAGTCAGATTCAAAAACGGGAAAGAAAACCAAAAATATATTCCGAAAGCACTTAAAGCTACAAGGAAGAGCCTTGTGATATACCATTGACACACAAACCCCATCAGTAAGCTTCTTTATCGAATATATAATATTAAAGTAGCTCTCAGACGGAATGTCAACTTCGAGGACGCGAAAGGGATCCTTCATACGACCTTAACTACAAAGGTTTTTTTGATCATCACGTTGATAATATATGTATATTACATTAGAAGTGCAACTAAACAGCTAATTGTAAGATCACAAATAGTAAGGAATTGCCCTTTATTTATCTAATTTGAATAGATGATGGGAATTTACAAGCCTTGTTGAGCTCTTCTTCTGTCTCTCTCTTCTGAGATGGACAATTTGATACCCTTACCCTTTGGCAAGGAAATCCATGGCTTACCAGCTTCAGTACCGACAACGAAAACGTTAGTTAATCTGGTGACGAAAGTGTTGTCGAGAGCATCCTTGATATGAACCAAGTCGAAACCACCCTCGTGTTTTTCTCTGTGGACAATAACACCAACTCTTCCCAAGTTACGACCACCAGTGACCATGACCAATCTACCAGTATCGAATTTGATGAAATCAGTGATCTTTCCAGTTGCCAAGTCAATCTTTACAGTATCATTGGCTCTGATCAATGGGTCTGGGTATCTGATAGTTCTACCATCATGGGTAACAACGTAAGGGATACCTCTTTTACCTAATTGAACTTTTCTTACTTTACCTAACTTGTAAGAGGCTTCTTCAGCAGTGATTCTGTGAACGGTGAATCTACCCTTAACATCATAGACCAATCTGAAGTTTTCATTGGTGGCTTCTAAAGAAATGACATCCATAAATCCTGCTGGGAATGTGGAGTCAGTTCTAACCTTACCATCAACCTTAACATGCTCTTGCATCATGATAGCTTTAACTTCTCTACCATTTAAGGCATACTTAAGTCTGTTTCTTAAGAAGATAACCAATGGTAATGATTCTCTTAACTTGTGTGGACCTTGAGATGGTCTTGGAGCATAAGTTCCGGACAACTTGTCCAACATCCAGTGATGTGGAGCTGCCAATCTCTTCAAGTGCTTCTTTGGACCTCTAGCCATTTTTACTACCAATTACTATTGCTTGATAAACAACTTTACTTCACATTTCAATTTGAGAATTTTTCACTAGATCCCGTAAGACAACTTTAGCTCGAAACTGCACATAAAGACAAAATTTTCGAACGGTCTAATAGGATTTATTTTGACCGAAGCCCTAAACACAAATACGCACGTGATATGTATTGAACAGGCCAGATAGGCATTTCAAGAGTTACTCAATGATTTCCCTTACTTAGCAATAAGATTTAACTAAATATACTTACTTCCAGCGACCAAACCATTTTCCATTACCTTTCAGAGCTAACTCAGTGTCAAGCTTTGCATTCTCGCTTATAAGAGTATCAAGCTCATCTTGCAATTCTGCAAACCTCTCTGTCTCGTTAGCATTAACTTTTAATAGCTCTTGAATGTCATTCTCAATCTTAGATGGAAGCGCTGGTGATTTCATAGAAGATGTAGAGCCTGATTTGAGTGATGCCAGGGAAGAATCACCAGCTACTTTCGACTCCAAACCTTCTGTCTCTTGCTTTAAGTGGTCAATTTCCCCATTTAAATCAGCTATTTCACCTTCAAGTTCAGGTAAGGCAAATTTAATATCTACCATCTGTTGCACAATTCCAATGTGCTCACGGTTGAGATTTGAGTAGCTCGTTTCTAATATTTTGATCTTATGTCGTAAGTTCCCATTGTCAACTTTTATTTCTTCAATTTCAGAGAGCTTGGCCTTCTCATTATCATAGATGTTCTGGAATTCGTTTTCAAATTTGCTCAATGCCACAGGATCAATGTTGATCTGCATGGAATCGTATACTAAGTCATCCAACCTATAATAGCTATGTTCGCCATTTTGCGTGGGGTGAGAATTCGAAGTTCTTTTTGAACTGGATAAGATTGAAAATCTTCGAGACACACTTCCTGCTCTTTTCAACAGCAGCAGCTTCTCATCATGGAAGTCAATATATTTCTCGTTCACGTATACATTGAACAATTTGTTTTTTAGGAAATCTAACAATCGATCAAAATTTAATAATAGCAAATTTGATTCATTCTTCAACATCAAATTAATGCCAAATTTCAAGATAGATTCAACACCTTGAGTAATTATAATATCATAAATTCTGATGACTATATCGAGGGGAAACTTGTAAGCGAAAAATGTTAAAAACCACTGTGAAGCATACATTGAAGACTTAATTCCTTGTTTCAGCAAATGGTTGAATAGCACTGGAGATAAAGATTCAAGCAACCTATCAAACTTATAAAGTAACAAATGTAATCCCTTCATTTCAGGACAAAATAATTCTCGTAATTGATAGTCTTTCATTAGGTTAACCAACAAACAAAAACATTCCGAATCATTCATATTCATGATCAAAGGTATAGCTATAAAGATCATTCCTTGTGTATATCCGACATCAGGATCAAAGAGAGAATATGCTTTAATAACATTAAATAGCTCGTCGCCTTTTCTGACCTGGTCAACATTTGTGAAAAAACTAGTTCTCGTCAAGTCTCGCTTAATCGACTTCTCATGCACTGAAGGGTCATTCTTAAGCTGATAGTAGAATTCCTCCAACTGATAATTTTTGGATTTTGAAATTAGCTGCCATATGATGCCTCTGATCTCTTTTGGGATGCCTTTCATGATTAAATCATTCAATTGGTCAGGTTCACTTTTGAGCACTCCCTGGTAGTCATTTACGATTTTTGTCCAGAAATCCCAATCAATTTTATATTCAAATGTATCCAAACTTCCTACCGTATTCTTTATATCATTATATGTTTTTCTGATACTCTCTGTACCAGAATTTATAGATGCTCTAACTTTTGAATCCTTCGACTCAAATTCTTCATTTAATTGATTATAGTTCGACTGCAACAAATAGTTAGAGCTTGTTTTATCAAAAGTTGAATATATGTGATTAAATTTATCAACCTTGGATTGATTTGATTTGTTGATAAAGGCGGCTTCAAATCCATTCAACAGAAACCAGTCTTTAATTGGGGTTCTTTCAGGCACTTTGGGAGATGAGCCATTTGTGATATTCTGCGCCAGGCTCACTTCCTCCTGGTCCACGAGTTTCCGAACCTCTTCAGAGTCAGGCGCTTCAACCGAATCAATATTTGACTCCTCGTCCTTAGTATCACCGATTGAATTCAAGTTTACATTCACAACTTCTGATGTGATCCCTGCTATATTCTCATGTGCTTCAGAAACGTTCTGAGGGTTCAATCCGTTGTCATCTTCCCAATCTCCTGTTGCTTGCACAGACACATCGTCCAGTGTGAGCGCTTCTTGACTAGGATCAGATTTACTAGAGGTATCCTTCTCATCAGCTGAAGGATCCAAAGATACATCGTTAATCTTACTCTTACCTTTGTTCTTGCCTTTATTTTTATTTTTTCTCTTCGATTTCGTTGATGCTTTCGTGTCTTGTGCTGCAACGGGCGTTTGATTATTTGTATTCGATATATACTCTGATTGAGCATCCTCAAACTCATCACCCGACAATGCCATTACTACTCCTTCGTTCTCGATGGCAAGGTACAGATGTCTAGCGAGTCGGTCTAATATTAATTACTGATAGAAAATACAAATAGTAAATATTAGTTTTGAGATAATCTTAAAGATTGACCCCATACAGTCCCAATACAAATAATAATGAACTTAATATAATGAACTTACCTGATTCATTCATTTACAATAAATAACTAAAAAACTAAAGTGAGAGACAAACTAGTGTCTCTAAATTCAACAAAAGACAGTCAGATATAAATATTTCTAATGAATGTACTGATTTAAACAGAAGTGACCCAATATGATTCGTCGTAATCGTTAAACATAACTTCGGCATTAGAATTTACAGCTTGAGAAATCTCAGGTGTTACAATCCTAACAACCTCATTGTTGGAGAGCGGGTGAGCTAATGAACTGCTCAATATATCATCAGTGGATGCTGTCATTGATGACACTGTTTCATTAGTATCGAAATAAGAGCTCAAAATATCATCACGATCAACGGCTGAGTTAAAAGAAGCGTATGATCCAGGTGCTGAAGGTCTCTCGGATGAACTCTGATCTTCATATATATAACCTCCTTGGATGTTCTTCTCTCTGCATAAGCTTTCCAATTTCTCCTTGTCGCAATTAGGGAAATGTACCCTTATAACATTTTTGGAAGAAATATACTCAAGAGGAAGTTCACCAAGTTCGAATAAGTTAGTAAGATCTTGCTTTAATTCTTCAATTCTTTTCAGAAGAGAGTTTAAATCCAGAAGAAGTTCATCTAATATGTTTTCACTTAACATGGTTTCGGAAGGAATGCTAACGTCTAGTTTGATTGGGAATTCGATGTAACAGCCAGTCTCAAGCTGCTCGTATTGCAACTTTTCTTCAAAGGTTGCCGGTGGGTCATTCTTGGCCATTGAAAGGGTTATTCTGTGAAACTGCGGTGAGAGAGACAAATTCAATCTAATAGATTGCTTTGGCCCCTTTTGAGTCCTCAACTTCAAGCGATTACTCTCAATATTAGAACTATTGTTAGAAAAAGGGAAGTTAAAGAAGGATCTATAAGTAATTTTCACATTTTGATTGAACATCTTTACTCGGTACGAGCTTTGATATTTCTGGGAAAAATTACTAAACAAGAACCCCTTCTTGAGTGAGCCAAAAATCTTCGATGGAGGTTGTCTGACAGGGCACTTATGATAAAATTTGAAGAACCTAAAATGATGAAACCTTGTGCGATGTGATTTACAGTGGTTGTTGAAGTTAAATGTTCCATTAAAACCACTAAAAGAACCATAATACCTAATAAACTGTGACCTATGACTTATTTCTCTCCCACTTCTTCCCATAAATCTTTTTCCCGCATCAACAACTGGTATAGGGATGGCCCTTGGTTGTACTTGAGTTCTACCAGCGAGCTCATTACCAACTTCTTCTAAGGCTCTTTGGACCTTTCTGGAAACGTTTCTACTACCTAAAGCAATCAAATCCTTTAGTTTCTGTACGCTCATGGCTTCAGTTGATAAGCAAATCAGATATTACTGCCACTAGCGTTCAAACAGCTTGACCTAAATGTTGCTCAAAGAATATAAACTTTAAAATCCCTTATATCGCATGTGCGTGTTTTGATTCAAAATACTATTTCCGTCTCCGTCTAAAATGCGAAATCGGACTAAGAAAAGAAATTTGCACCCATATGGTTAAAGAGACACACATCCGAAGAATGAAGCTTAATCATCAGCCAGGGACTAGTCACAAGAAGGAGAACATTGCTATACCACACAAGAAAGCATTAAAATCAGGTGAAAATTACTATTGCACAAAAAATTGTCGTTATATCGTATATTTGAATATCACAATGGGCAATCTATCTAGAAAAACAGTTTGTCACAACATATTTATATATGGTACGAGTAAATAAAAGTGCTCAACATTATTGATTAAGATGAACAATTTTCTCAGGAGTTTATAAGTGTAGAGTCGTCTATGGCATCATTGAATATCAAATCATAATCAGCCCCATCAGTATTGAAGAGAGCTGTGTTCTCTTTTCTTTGTTTCTTGAAGGTAGGTTCATTGAACAAAAGATCCTGTTCAGATTCATAGCCGTATGAATTTAATGATAATAACGACGTAGGACTCGTGAGAGAGTTTTCTGAAGAATCATTTTTGATAATCGATGGCTTGACATACTTGAATGAAGTATTGTTACCAGTTGGAATATTGTTCATGGCAAAATCATCAATAATCTCTTGTTTTATTCTTATCCTCTCCATGTTGTCGAATTGACCTGACTGAAGCCTTGAATGACCTTGTTGCAAAGCATTCTCGTTGGAAATAATAGAGTAGGATGGTGATTGGGTGATGGCATTAAATTGTGAGGTCATTGGTCCTAAATTAGGCGACAAACAAGGAGTCTCGATAGGATTGTATTTCTGATGATTTTGGTTGTTGTTTAAGTTGTCTATATCTTCTTTCCTGTCAGAGATCTCACTTTGACTTCTGGACCTGTAGTTTTCATTGTAATCATTATATTTTAAATTATTAATTCCGTCAGATGTTTCCTCAGCCTGGGCAACTTCGGTGGATTGTGTATTTATGGAGCTAGCAAGATTTCGATCTGTGTCCAGCGTGCGTGTGTCCTTGACATTATTTCTAATGGGCCATAACTTGGTCTTGTAGTTACGATTCCTTAGCAAATCATCTATATCATATTCTTCTGGTAGCAAGAAACGGACCATTCCCTCCAATTCTCTCACTTTGTTTTCAACTTGAGTCAAGTGGGCTCTAGTCAAAGGTGATCTGACAGCCCTCGGACTGTAAGAGCAACACCACCTATGCTGGATACATTTAGAACAACTAGGCAATTCCTTGGAACATTTGAGCTTCCTCTTTCTACAAGAATCACATGCCTGTTCTATAGCGTGGTCGCTACTACCTGTTATTGACCCTGAAGTCGCTTCTGCTCCAGTTGCATCTGCAACTACTTCATTCCTTTCCATTGACAGCTGCATTTGATCTATATTCTTCACTGCTGTTTTATTCTATCCTCTGCGTTTGCAGTGTTTTGCTGTTCGGTGACATCAAATTTTTTGAGCAACGTCCTTACTGTCTGACTTATATTGGATTGAAAAATTTACTTATCGCGAGAAGTCCGAAATCCCTAAACTGAATTCAGGTAATTAGCGACCAACGCAGCAGTGAGGAGACACTTTGATGTGCGCAGCAGAGACACCGCAAAGGAACAAGCTAAATCGCTCCGATAATCTACGAACTGCATATACCATGACCCATGCCTCCCATCGTACACACAATTTGGTCAACACAGCAATCATGCCGCACATCGCTGCTGCACAACAAAATGCACGCAAAGAAAACTACTGCACATCAGTGGTCGCCTGCATGACGGCGATGCAATCATACAACATTGGCCATGCAAAGTTCACGTTCTGTTATTTCAAGAACAATTGTGCATTGGCGTTCTCTAACAAAGTGTGCATTGATGTCCCGCACAGTTGTTCCGTAAACTATCCCCCCCACTTTGCTTTCCCAACAGTCTGCTAAATTTTCTTTGATGCCGCTACCGCTTAGCTACTCATCGTAATTGTCGATAATCATGGGAAGCTCCGACTCCGAATATTCCTGCAAGATGTTTTCGAAGTAGTCATATCCCTTTCGTCTATACACAATATACACAATAGGGGTGAAGGTCGACATTGGTGATTCCGTCGGTGCCGCGGTAGCTTGACAGATTCTGAATACTTAGTACATAATAATAGCGGGGTAGTAGACGTCTAGCCACCAACGCAAAGATTCGTTGGAGAGAATCCCAGTTTTACTATATGTCCTCCCGTTATTTCATTTTGCAGAGCTGGAGTGCATAAGGAATAAAATTTACCAGGTGGGTTAAAAGAGTATAATACAAAGAGGAGGTGAGTATTAACCCAAAACTCGGACGGGTATCCAATTTCGGAATGTAAACAGTTGTAGTATTCAAAATTGAATAAATCGGTAGCGTTGAAATTGAGTAACATCTCTACGCAATTTTTTGCTCTCCGATGATGTTCGTTGAGAGCTCTATATAGGGTCCGCTTTAGCTGGCTGCGAATTGAATGCGCAAGCAGAAGCATTCTGCTTGGGAGTGTTTCTGGACTCTTTCATGGGCGGTGCGCATAATATTGGCTATAAATAGACACTTAGCCAGGCATGCAGTAGGCAACTTATGTAGGTTGTCAAAACCTAAGAGCAAGGATAGAGTAAAGCAATTGCCCGAGATGCCGGAAAGGTCTCGTACCGCCTAATTACAAGCAACTCTTTTAAGTCATAAGTTGCAAATCATTATCCTATCTGATTTGTTTTATTGCAATTGCTCGACAATCTATGCTATTCTATAAATAATCTTATTACAATGGCATTCCAACTGCAGTTGGTTTCAGCTTTTGTGTTCTTGACATTTGTGAGCCCATGATATTTTGACTAGATTTCCTAAAAGCCTTGCGATTGTATTTAAATGATTTCTTCAGTTTTTGAGACCCATTCTGAGAATGGCTGTGTCTGGCTTGCTTTTTTTGAGTATTCACTGATTGACTAAAGAAAGGAGAGACGTTACTCGAACCTAAGTTTATCCTCTTGCGTTCTCTGGACAATATACCTAGCATTTTCTTGAAGTCTGCAAAATATTCTTGCTGAACCTTTTCAATATCTATTAGTTTTGCATAGTCTCTTTTATTCGTGGGCAATTTTGAAGCCATATCTTTTAAAGTAGATTCTTTCAAGATTTGACTGATGGGAAGATGAGCATTTATCAGCTTCTCAATTCTGATTTTGTTTAATTCAGTGTACGAAAAATTAATGTGATCATTATCTGTCACACTTGATGTCCTTGATACTTCTCTCGCTGAAACAAATGATTCTTGGAATTTGGGAGCTAACTGATTGATTTTTCCACTAGCCTTAAAAACTCCGCTATCATTTGTTTTAGATTTGCTTGTGAACTTTATTTTTATTTTTTTCCTACCATTCAAAACGTCATTTGCTAGCTTACCCAATCTAACGTAATTTGAAGCAAAACCCGCCTTCATAACTTGGTACTCCATCAAACAGTTCTCGCTCAATAAGTAAAAAAAGATTCTTTCAACATCCGTCTTATCCAACATCTTGCCCCTACCATGAAAAGAATTAAACTGATGACCAGCATTAGTTATTTTGCTATTATTGTAGCCTTTGAAAACATCTTGACAATGAAGTACAGTTACTTTCTCATTTTGTAGAGACTTTACCAATTTTATAATATCTATAGCGTATTCGGTACAATCTTTTTCAACAGTTTTGATGTCAGCAGAGTTTAGGCAATTATCGCACATTTTTTGACATTGAATAGGATTAAAAGATTCATTAAAATAATGAAGAACTTGCTTTCTTCTGCAGTCAGTCGTATTTTCACAATACTGAATGACTTGTCTAAGTTTGGCCAAATGGTTTTCTTTACCGACTTCACTTAACTCGCTATCTCTATGAATTAAATTCTGTAAGGTTCTCGCATCCTTATATGAATAAAACATTATGCATTCTGATTGATTTCCATCTCTGCCAGCCCTCCCGGTTTCTTGATAATATCCTTCCAAGCTACGTGGAATAAATAAATGAATAACGAACCTAACATCTGGCTTATCAATACCCATTCCAAATGCAATCGTCGCACAGATTAGCTGAAGTTTGTTTGTTTGCCATTGATGCTGTACTTCAAATCTATCTTCAGTCGCCATTCCAGCATGATAATAGGATGATTTAATGCCCCAATTATTCAATTTTTCGCTTGTTTGTTCGCAAGATTGTTTCGAATGACAGTATATAATTCCAGTACGACCCTTTTGTTTGACGAGTATATAATCACTTATCCATTCTAGATAATTTGACGTCTTCCATTTGATTTCGTAAAATAGATTCGTCCTATTAAAACTTTGTTTCAAGAAGACTGGATCATTCATCTGAAGAAGGTGTATTATGTCCATTCTAACCTTTTCACTTGCAGTAGCAGTCAAGGCCATTAAAGGAACCCTGGGAAACTTTTGTTTGAATAAACTCATTCCCTTATAATCGGGTCTAAAATCGTGACCCCAGGAACTCAAACAATGTGCTTCATCAATCACTACTCTCGCCAACATATTTCGTTGGTAAAGCTTTGCTATAAGAGTTTGAATTTGATTTGAAGAGTTTATTTTTTCAGGAGACAAGTATACTAAATCTAATTCTCCATTCTTGAATAATTCGATTGTTTGTTTATTCTCTGAATGCGTTGCCTTTGAGCTGATCATTCCCGCTTTAATGTTTCTGCGAAGTAGGTGATGTACTTGATCTTGCATCAATGAAATTAAAGGTGAAACTACAATTGTAGTTCCCTTTGTTTTCCCAGATTTTATTAAAGCAGGCAACTGGTAACATAGGGACTTCCCACCACCAGTTGGCATCAAGATAAATACATCCTTTCCTTGCAATGCAGCAGATATAGCTTCTAGTTGATTTTGCCTGAAGTTTTCTAGCCTGAATACGCTATTAAGAACATGAAAAACATCATCAATAAAAGGTTCAGACCCCGGCGGTATGTTCTCTTTATAAGATGTTGGAAAATTGATCAAATTGAAATCATCATCGTCATCACTGAAGTCACTATCTAAAATTGGATGTGGAATTGATTGAGTACTAATTGATGTCCTTGTACCTTTACTGCCACTAATTTCATCCGTACTACTTCCTCCGAAATCCTTGAGTTGAATCTCACTAATGCTATCAGACTCATCATCAGAAATTATCTCAATGCAACTAGTTTTAACTAGTTCCCTCTCACAATTAATTTGAGTGGAAAAAGTGCCTTCAATTTCTTCAATGTCAGACTCTGGTTCGTCCTTGTAAGAAATTCCGAAATTTTGAGCCACATCTGGTGATAGCCTGATGTCATCGAGTTCACCTGTTTGCACATCACAATTCGTAATTTCCGAAGATTGTGTATTTTTCTCAACGTATGTACCATCAAAAGATTCATCATCGTCAATGAAACTTTGCAAATCATTTATCTCATCCCTGTCTTGAGAAGGGGTTTTTAATCCTTCCATAACGCCTTCACCAAAATCATCCTCATCCTCATCTTCATCTTCACCCTCTAAACTCCTTTGCATGGATTTATTGTGTCGGTTATTTTTCTGCTCGAGAACGTAGCGTCTGGCCTCCTGTAGATTTGAAGATGGTGTGTGCGGTTCTGGAACATCAAGAAAAGCCTCATGATCAGAATGAGCAGGAGTAGCTGGGTGTGACAATTTTTGATCAATGGGATCACTCATATGCATCTTTAAAGAGTGATCTGGCCCGACAGCTTGCACTGGTGAAATCACATGTTGTAATTGAGTAGACTGTATTGGTGGGGTATGGAATCCGATATCTGAATTAAAATCTAGCGTGTGTATTCCTAGATGCTGTCTATACTTAGCTATGTCAGCCTCCAAGAGCTTTGACCTTGGTTCAACTTCCTTGAATAACTTTTGTTTTTCAACGAACGACATAGTAAGAGACTCACTAGCTTCAAATTTCTGTTTGAGTAAATTTATAAGACTCTCCTGTAATTCTATAATACTCCTGAAGTCTGAGAAAGGATCTGTTTTCAATCTTTTCGGGTTAGGTTCCGCAGTGAGATCTATCACTGAAGTAGTTGGTATATTTTCTCGTATCTTTCCAGGTGCAACTTTTGTTTGCACTAGCCCTAGAGGTTCCAGAGGTGAGGGTTTAGACTCATCGGCTACCGGAAAACATGGCGTCAACTTAGCTGGCGCGATTGTCACTACTGAAGGTTTCCTAATTTCCTCTGCCTCTCTAACACTAACGCTGGGTGCCATCAAGATGTTTATACTCAGCTTGTTTGGCATCTGGGGTCTCTCTATTTCCATCCATTTTAAATGATCACTTATATTCATTACAAGAGAGTGGCTACCAGATCTCCTAGACAAGTAGCAGTTTGGTGGGCAAGGTTTCACTGCAATCCCGCTCTACGTGTATTTCTTATAGATGCTCAGTGTTTACATGTACTAGAGTAAATATGTTACTTGACATGCAGGAATACAAACCTAATAGGGAGACATATTATTATATAAGCAAACGACATACTTAATATGAGATTCTATTTGGTCTTCTCCTTTGGTCCCTTACAGCCTTTGGAATGCTGTCACGTACGTCCTTTTAACATGCATGTATAAAAGGTGGACATATATCTCCGCCCCCGGAAAGTCCCAAATAAATTATGAAATCCCAACATGACGGAATCTCGTACTGCATAGACATTTATCCAGTAATCTATATTCCGGTCACGGATTGAACGGACGACGAAAGACACGAAAAAGTGTTCTTCCTGCTTAGAAGCTCCCCTCGTTTCCCCGACCTCTACCTGAGGAGATCTTTTACCCGTCCGGTTGGAGCCAGTGATCGCGAGGCGTCCCCTTAAAGCTCGCTATGCAATTTTTTCTAAACTCCAGAGGTGAATAACAGCTCTCTTATACAATGTCATCTACATTAGCAGCAGTGGTCGATAGTGTTAGTGGTAACTTTTCATTAACATGGTATCAGGCATTCAGATGTCAGTTACATTAAGACTTGGTACTGTCAGATGTTCATTGCCAAGGAACAAGACGAAAGGCGAAATCCGGTTAGTGATATTTTTACGTCATGTCTTGAAGTCGCGGCTGCTTTTTCTCGTAGCACCCTGTTGTAGCGCCATTCCGTAGCGCCTTGTGTCTTTAGCCGCCTCTCGTAGCGCGGTGGTTATCGTCGTGACTCTCACAGCGCCATGCGCCCTAAAATTTCCGCTGCTTCACAGAAATTCCGCATCGGAGCAAGATGATTGGATTAGAGGAAGAAGAAAGCAACGATGAAGGCAAAATGACTGAAAGCTGTAAGGGAAAAGGTATACGCAATGCACAGCAGGGAGCTTCTCGGGTTCCTTCTGTCTATTCTCACACGGTAAAGCCCTCCCACAATGCGTTGGACTAGTATTCCGTATCTGTTTTGCGGAGAAAAGTGGGTTATTCTCATCAGCAGAAGTCCGATGCGGAACATTTTTTTGGCTGTGAAATATAAAAGGCAATGATGCCTGCTGAGAGCTGACACAAGACAACATAGCTATCGATATTTAATCAACGGTAGAATCAAAAGTGAATTAATTTTAACTCAAGAAATATTATAGCAGCTGAAGACTGAACTGGAGGTATAGATACATCGTCAGAGACATATTCCCCACTTTCAGGATAGGCTCATAGCACATTAAAGAATTATAGCTATGCCATTAACAATGAATACAGATACGGATAACTCAATATTCGATCATCCTCATATTTTTCCAATAGGACAGAGTCACCATAATTTTCATCCTTATCTGAATAATGGACTTAGTTATGGAAACAGCACTGGATCAGTAAGATCTAACTCACTTATATCAACTGGATCCAACTTTTCTGAGCTTGACTTGTTGCCAGAGCTTTGGAGAGCTGAGTCTGACGAGCTGAATATTACTCAGAATAGCTTACTGCCTCCAATATTTAAATCTTCAGATATATGGAATCCTGAACCTACAAAGTGGCTTCCCAATGATTTGCTAGAATTGCCACAACCTGCGTTCGGAGAACCCGATATTTTTAATTTAGAGCTCCAGCAAGTTCCACAGCAGACAAAATCCCTGAAGAAGCCACTTTGTCCTTTGAAACAAAGACAAAACCTCAACACTAATCTATACAAGACTGAACTTTGTGCATCATACACTAAATTAGGAGTTTGCCCCTATGGTGGGAAGTGTCAGTTTGCGCATGGTGACGAGGAGTTGAAAAAGGTAGATAGACCTCCCAAATGGAGGTCAAAACCTTGTGCTAATTGGGCTAAATATGGAAATTGCCGTTATGGCAATAGATGTTGCTTTAAACATTCCAATTAGACTGGCTATTTATTATCGCGTCATTGCCTGTCATTATCTACGTTATTCACATATATTATCACTTATGACTTCATTCTTCATATTATTTTATGGAGTTCCCTAATTTATTGCGAGAGCTTTAAGATGACTTTACGAATATGTTATATATCTATTTAATAAAAGTTTTGTATATTAAGAACATAGTAAGACTTAGGCGCCGTGATTTTGCTAGTGCTCTTAGCTTGATGACATCTTTTATACCCAGCCTCAGTTCCCAATACATCATTAAAAAGGTGGTTAGGGTGGCCATGATGTTCTCCACAGCGCCCGCTAAAAAGCGAGGAGCAGATGAATCTGCCAGCTGAAGCGGATGAATTAGCTTTAGCCTTTCTTCATCGGCTGGTATAGTTGATAAAGAAAAGGAATAAATTAGTCAATATTTCGACGTGAGTTTGCGTTTATAGTACAATATGTGCCGGGTAAGCTCAAAATTTTTCACCTGGTTATCAAGATATAGTTAAGAGTATAGTAGGTTATACCGCTTTAGACTTACCAGAAAGTCTATTGTACGATGGATGGAGATATCAAGGGTGAGATTGCACTTGACATTGGAACAAAACTCAACGATTCCTCGAAGAGAGTAAGAATCGGAGCATTGAATATTCTCCAACGCTCTATATCTAATGAAAGTCACAATGCTGAAGACCTAAATACTATTCTTGATGCATTGTTAGGAACATATAACTACTATAATGACCTTGAATCCAGGAATGAGGTTCTCAATACACTAGTTGTGTTGCTCAGGTTAGATCATTCAAAGTATTTGACTAGGATTGAATCATTCATTAATGAAATTATTTGCGATGGAAAATCAACAATTGCATTGACTGATTACTTGACATTGTTGAGCTGGGTAAATAAGCTCACCACAATCGAATTAAAGCAGGGTCTTGTGGACAATCAGATCAAGTTATTAAACATTTGTGCCAAGCTCAGTTTTCGTGAGCATAAAAGGCATGGTAAAAGAGTATATCTGTCGACAATAAATTCAGTAAAGCACTCTCTTAATGTTAGCTTGGTATCCGCCGATGACTTAGACATAGTCATGGTGTCTTTGCTCCGATGCAAGGATCCAAATGCAACATTATTATTTACGGGAGTTTTGGTGAGATCCCTAGAGGATTTGGTTCCTCTGAAACCATCCTTGTTACAACATTTCACAGAAATACATAAGAAACAGATCTTGGATTATTTTAAAGAAGTTTTATTTGAAAAGGTTGCTCCAGAGAGTTATTCATTACAAAATTTTGGCATATTTGTAAATAGATTTGTTGGTAAAGAAGATTTTGAAGCTTTGATATCGAACATAGAGAAGTGTATCCTCAGGTCTTCTGAAGTGTCTTTCGGCTCTATTTTACCTTACTTTTTTGGAAATTTACAGGAATTTGACATAAGCAAGATCTTGGTGGGCACAAAATTGCTAGGATCTACACTTTCGTCTTTGAAGTCTAACAAGGAGCACGTACGTGAAGGTGCTTTCAGATCAATTTCTTATTTACTACAGCATAATCTTAAAGGCTCCACGCCCGAAGATATTCTGGTCATATTAGATGAGGTCTTCAAAGCGATCAAAGCGACTAGTAATGCAGAAAGCAAAAAGTATATGGTAAAATGTTTATCCTTAGTAAAATCATCAGGCGCAACACTGAAGATTCTAGAAGGTTTGATGCCTCTTATCGCAAGGGATCAAAATGAAACGTCTTTGGCATCGTTGGTTTTTGCATTTTTGTCACAATATATATATGGTGATAAGGTATCTGAAGAATTAAAGAAGAAGGTGTTGGAGCAGGTTAAGGCTGGTTTAAGCGAGAAAAAGATCCCTTTGAGAAACATATGGTTTTTGAACTTAGGAACTTTTGCTTTTGATGACAAGAAAAACAATAGTGATGTATTATCCATTGTGAAACAACTCTTTACAGAAATGATGAAGACTTTGGAAGAAGCACAAATGTCTCCTTTGCCTACAGTAGGAAACAAAAGCATCACATCAGCTCACATTGTTATTGTTCTAGCAGATTTAATAAAGTTTGAGGATAAGGAGAACTTAGTGTATTCAAGATCCTTGTATGGTTATGACAATAAACCGTCGATAGTTGCAGATGAGAAAGTTGTATGTAAATTGGGAAGTGATCAAGAGGCTTTGTGGCTTGCAAGATCATTATCTTCAATAATGTCCCATATACTGGATTTATCGGATTCCTCCTTGGGATTTACATGGCTCTACTTATTGACTTCAAACAATGTTTCTTATAATGTTAGATCGTATGCATTACTTTTATTAAAAGAAAAGTTGAGCTCAAATCTTAGTGAATTGCTAATAAAGTGCATTTATGAATTCTTAGGGGACACGAGAGAACTAGAAACGTTCAATTTGAACACTAAATACTTTTCACCACTTCTTTCCTTGCTTGGCTCTTATTCGAAGCAGAATTTAGTAAACTTGCTTGTGGCTACGAACTATGACGATATACCTGTTAATGATGGCTGGGTTGGCCTTTGCAGAAGATCCAGCGAAGACGTTGGGAGCTTGGTTGAAAATAATGTTGACTTTATAACAAGTAACTGTCTTGAGATAGCCAACACCTCAGCTTCAAGAAAATTGAAGAGGGCAGCAATCACTTCTATTGGAGTTATATCGTTTATTCAACCTCAAATTGTATCATCTAAAATTGCATCTTTAGTTAAATCAAGTCTTGTTCTCCATGAGATAGCTCTGGACGATTTACTGATATGGCGTGGAGAAGAGGGTAAGTTGGTCATTGATGTACTTCTGACGAATACGAGTCAAAAACATGATCATAATTCAAAGGATTACGAAACTAAGAAGTGGGAAGAAAAGGTGAAAAAAGAAATAGCCAGCAAGAAGAGCGCTCCAAAAAAATTGACCAGAGAAGAGCAGAGCCTTGTGAATGATCAATTGTTGAAAGAATCAAAGATACGTTCCGATATTAACTCTAAGATTAATCAATTGGAAGTCATACTTTTGATCATCAAAGAGTTGGTTCTTAACTCGTTACAGATAGACAATAAAGCTCAAACGTGGTACCCAGTTTCGGTCAATAGTGTTCTCTCGATATGCGAGAATGAGAATCTGCTAACGCTATTAGGTAAGTTACCTATCGAAACATTTTTAGACTTATCGTTGCTTCTTTCTTCCAGACTTGGCAATTTGAAGGCTTTCGTTGGTATTGCGAGTTTAAGGGTTTTCAATACTAAAGGTCTTGACCAGAGTTATGTTCAAGAGTCAGTTTTAGACTTATTAAGTCGAATTCTATTCAGGATCAAAATTCTCTCTGATCAGTCACTGTTGGACGAGTTGAGTTTTTCTTATATTCTACCTTTGTTAGAAAAGGTCATAGAAAATGGTAAACTTGTTGCGATGAAGAACTCAAAGAAGAGTGCAGTTACTTCTGAGTTCGTTGAAGAAGACCAAGAAGAAGCACTTCTATCATTGGCCATTGAGATAGTTTCGTTACATGCTGAAGTGTTTGAGAATCCCACTATTGCAAGAAGTACTATTCTTAATAATTTAATTTCTTTGATGGCATTACCTTCTAAGGCAAAGAGTGCTAAGGAGTGCTTCTTATCATTGTGTCAGTATATTTCGGTAAGGATATTACCTCAAGATCTTGATTTATTGATGAAGAATGTGATTTCGAAAGAGACATTTGTGAGGCTAGCAATACTTGAGGGTTTAGATTCGGAGTTTGACTTGAGAAATGAAACCGACTACTACAGTGAACTATGGATTGCTTATCATGACAATAATCCATCTATTTCAGAGTTAGCTAAAGTGGTTTGGGATGATAATGAAATGAAGTTGCCGTCCGATGCACCAAGCAAGTTATTGGAATTTTCAGGCAGCCAGAGCTCAAGTTTAAGGCTCTCTGTAGCCAGCAGCATTTATGATTCGGTTTCTATTTTAAAGGAAAATGATCCATCTATTTTTGAGAACACATTAAAGGAACTCATAAATCTCTATAATGTGAAGAAAGATCCCCCGCCCGCAAAACTAGATAGGTTTGGATTGGTCATCAAGTCATCCGTTAATCATAAGGATTCTTGGGAAGAAAGATCAACTATTGCCCTCACATTGAAGCTTTTGGCTCCATTTTTCAATCAAGAACTGGTGAAACGTGTTTTCGAGTTTCTAGTAAATGGCTTGGCCTTAGGAGACAAGGATCCTATCGTAAGACAGGAATTACAAGAGGCTGGTTATGAAATTATAAATAAACACGGATTCAACAATATCGAATCGTTGATCCCAATCTTTGAAAATACTCTTTCGGCCCGTGATGAAGGATCCAAAACTCAAGACCATGTTCGTGAATCCGTCGTTGTATTATACGGCGCGTTGGCCCGTCACCTTGATAAATCTGATAAAAGACTCGAAATAATCATTCAAAGAATGATAAGAACCTTAGATGCTCCTTCTGAAGACATCCAGTATGCTATCTCAGAATGCATCTCTCCATTAGTTGGCTCTTTTGAGGATAAGTTGCCCTCTTACTTCTCAGATTTATTTACAAAGTTATTTGAAGGTAATAATTTGGCCTCAAGGCGTGGAGCAGCTTATGGTATCGCAGGTTTAGTTAAAGGTGCTGGAATAAAGGCGCTAACAGAATATGATATTATTAGAACTTTAACGGATGCTGCTGATGACAAGAAGAATTCTAAGAGAAGAGAAAGTGCTTCCTTTGGCTTTGAATGCTTGTCTCAAAGTTTGGGAAAGTTTTTTGAACCTTATGTAATTGAAATCTTACCATTAATTTTAAAGTCTTTGGGAGATTCTAATGCTGAAGTTCGTGAAGCAACAGAACTTGCGGCGAGACAAATTATGAAAAATACCACCAGTTTTGGTGTTAAGAAACTTATTCCCGTTGCTATCTCCAATTTAGATGAAATTGCTTGGAGATCTAAGAAAGGATCTGTTGAATTATTAGGATCGATGGCATATCTTGATCCAACCCAGCTCTCTTCTTCTTTATCTACAATTGTTCCTGAAATTGTCGGTGTATTAAACGATACCCATAAGGAAGTTAGAAGAGCCGCAGACCAGGCACTTAAAAGATTTGGTGAAGTGATTCGTAATCCTGAAATTCAGGAAATCGTTCCTGATTTGATCAATGCTATCGGTGATCCTACTAAATATACTGATACGGCATTAGATAAATTGCTTAAGATTCAATTTGTTCATTATATTGATGGCCCATCCTTAGCGTTGATCATTCATGTTATACATAGAGGTATAAAGGATAGATCTGCGGCAGTAAAGAAAAAGGCATGTCAAATTGTTGGAAACATGGCCATATTAGTTGATTCGAAAGATCTCAATCCTTATTTGTCGACTTTGGTAAGTGAATTAGAAGTAGCTATGGTTGATCCAGTTCCTGCAACCAGATCAACGGCCGCCAGGGCTTTGGGTTCCTTAGTGGAAAAGCTAGGCGAAGAGAAATTCCCTGACTTGATACCTCGACTCATTGAGACTTTGCAAGATAAAGGTAAAGCTGGCGATAGGCTAGGTTCTGCTCAAGCTTTATCTGAAGTAATTTGCGGTCTTGGTGTTAATAAACTTGAGGAGCTTTTACCAGTGATCTTGTCGTCTGCAACATCGCCATACAGTCATATTCGTGCTGGCTATATGCCATTGCTCTTGTTTCTTCCAGTTTGTTTTGGTTCGCAATTCTCTCCTTATTTGAATAGAATTATCACGCCTATCTTATCAGGCTTGGCTGATACAAATGAGGATATAAGAGACACAGCTCTCAGAGCAGGAAGGTTAATAGTTAAGAACTATGCTACGAAGGCAGTTGATTTATTATTACCAGAATTAGAAAAAGGCTTGTCAGATTCTAACTATAGAATTAGGCTCTCCTCTGTTGAACTCACAGGTGATCTTTTATTCCAAGTTACTGGTATATCTGGTAAAAATGAGATTGTTGATGATCATAGTGAGCATTCGAAGGAAATCAATAAGAACCTCATTGAAGTTTTGGGACAGGATCGTCGTAATCATATTTTGTCAGCGTTATTCATGTGTCGTTCTGATGTTGCTTTGATTGTTCGTAGTGCAGCAGTCGACATTTGGAAAGCATTGGTAGCTAATACGCCTAGAACAGTGAAAGAGATTCTTCCTACCCTTACTACCATTATTGTTAGAAGATTGGGTTCTGATGATGAGGTCCAAAGAACAATTGCTGCCCAAACATTGGGTGAAATGGTTCGTAGGGTCGGAGCTAATGCGTTGTCTCAATTACTTCCTACTTTAGAGAAGACATTAAGAGGCAGTGATGATGGATCAAAACAGGGTATATGTATTGCCTTAGTTGAGCTAATAAAATCAACTCTGCAAGATGGGTTAATAGAATACCAGGATATCTTCGTCAGGATTATTCGTGATTCTCTTGTTAGTCCTTCTCCAACAATAAGAGAAGCTGCAGCATTTGCATTCGAGGCTCTTCAAGATGAGCTTGGAAAAGTCGTTATTGACAACGTCATCCCTCCATTATTGAATATGATGACTCTGGAGGACTCTGAATATGCTTTGCTTGGTTTGAAAGAGGTCATGTCTATGAAATCTGACGTAATTTTCCCTATTTTGATCCCTGCATTATTGTCCCCTCCAATAGACAGCTTCAAAGCCAATGCTCTATCTTCGTTGGCTTCGGTGGCTGGAGCTTCAATTTATAGGCATCTTCCGCTCATCATCAATACCTTGGTCGATGCAATTATCAATGCAAAGTCAGAACCAGAAGAAAAGCAAGATGAAATTAGGTCTGCACTTGAATCAGTTTTGTTGTCTATAGACAGTGCAGATGGCGTTAATCCTTTGATGCAACATTTGTTATCGCTCGCTAAGCATGAAGATAACGAAAAGAGGGCCGTAATTTACAGTGTATTAGGTCCATTTTTTACTAATACGAGTCTCGATTATAGCATTTATTTGCAAGATATGGTTTCTCAATTTATATTGTCTTTAGGTGATAAAACTCCAGAAGTTGTTGAAGGTACCTTTAACACATTAAATTCTTTGGTCAAAAAGCAAAGTAAAGAATCTTTAGAGAAACTTGTCAAGGTTGCAAAGCTGTCTTTGGAATTAACTGGAGTGAGTGGAGAAGTTCTCGCTGGCTTCGCTATCCCTAAGGGACCTAGCTGTATTCTTCCAATATTCTTACATGGTTTGATGTACGGAAATTCTGAGCAAAAGGAATTAGCTGCCCTAGGAATTGCAGATATCATTAATAAGACACCGTCAGATAATCTCAAACCTTTTGCTACCACAATTACTGGTCCCTTGATTCGTGTGATTGGAGAAAAAGTGTCGAGTGATATTAAGGCCGGTATCTTGATTGCATTGAATAATTTATTGAACAAGATTCCTCAATTCTTAAGGCCGTTCATTCCTCAACTTCAAAGAACATTTGTCAGATCTTTATCTGATCCTAAGAATGAAGTCCTTCGTTCTCGAGCTGTGGCTGCCCTTGGAACCCTCATTGAGTTTCAACCAAGAGTGGACTCATTAATCACAGAATTGGTCACTGGAGCAAAGAATGCGGAAAATGAGGGAGTCAAGATTGCTATGTTAAGAGGAATGTTACAAGTTATCACTAAAGCCGGAGCTAAAATGAGTGAAAGTTCGAAAGCGATGATCATGGCTCTTGTTGGACCAGAAATTTCAAATGCTGATGGAAAGGTTGCAATTGAGTATGCCAAGTTAGTTGGGTCTGTTTCAAGGATTTTGACCCCAGATGAAGCAACTTCTATTTTAAATCAAGAGATTCTAAAAGAAGGAGATCTTTCGAAGGAGAAATTTTCGATTCCAGCTATCAATTCATTCTTGAAATTCTCACCTCATCATATCTTAGATTCGAGCCTATTTGAAGAAATTATTGATTTCATAATTAAGTTTTGTGACTCGCCAAACTCCTATATAAGTGATAACGCTATTTTAGCTATTGGAAAGCTTATACTATCGCCAGAAAAAGAAAACCCTTTATGGTCTAATCAAGATGTGCTAGAAAAGTTGATGAACCAATTATCCATTAGCGCATTAGATCCAAACTCAAACTCGCCTGATACCAGAAGATTGTCTTTAGTTGTTATTAGAACAGTTGCTAGATTCAAATTCGAAGCAGCGATCAAACCATTTTTGGACACAATAGCTCCGTCAGTTTTCTTATGTGTCCGGGATCCTATTATACCAATTAGGTTGGCTGCAGAGAAGGCATTTCTCTCTATATTCCTCTTAGTGGAGGACCCAAATATGGAGCTATTTAATTCTTGGTTCGAAGGAAAGGCGACAATAATGAGTATTAATGGTACTTCGATTCAGCCGAGATCTTTGGGTGACTACACTAGAAGAGTGGCTTCAAGGTTAGCAGGTGTTGAGAGAGAACGGATAGAAGATGGTGGAGATGCTGAAACAATGTTCAGCGATAGGTTTGAAGACGAAAAAGAAGTATGGGCAGTTGGTGGCCTTTGAACCAAACTTTAACTATATAAAATTATATTAACTTCTGGAATCTATGATAAATTGTCAGTATATATATATATAAGAAGACAAAAGCAGTATTAAATTAAGCACGTCCTATTATAAACCCTTTTCTATAAATCACTCCTCCAAAAGGTCCCTGAATTGACCACTTTTTCCTGAGCTCGTGCTATAAGCTCTTTTACTTAAATGTCTACCATTTGCAGAAATCGAGTCACTTTGAAACTCTTTTGATAAAGTAGGCATCGACAAATTAGTAGGCAAGTCTAACTTCAAGCTTCTCAAAGGAGGTAAATTAGTGCCTGAATCTGCGTTACTTGACGATGGAGATAACTTGGGAGTTTGTAAGTTTGACGATGAAGGTGGAGGTGTTGTTATCTTACTTGATTGAAAATTTTGATTTTGAGCTTCATTGCTAGTCGATCTCATGGTAGGAATCATGAATAGATTTGATAAATTAGTATAACTGTTGTTGGCAGACATTATAGGAGTATTTGATGCTGACAACCCAAGGACAGGCGAATTAGGTAACGTAAACGTCTTAGACAATACAGGAGAATTAGGTCTTGACCTTTTCAACCTTTGTTTGATGTAATCAAGGTCTGACTCTTCATTGATTTGAGAATTATTTCTAGCCTCTGGGACTATTGGAGTCATCCTCTGTAGTGCTGACAACGTATTTAAATGCTTATGTGAGTTTGATAATGAAGTGTAACTTTTTGACTGACCACCATTAAGATTCCCAGAATGATTATTATTATTGAGATTATTCAAATTTGATAAGTATTGTAAACTTTGAGATGATGACTTCGAAACCGTTGGTGGCAAGCTTGATGGAGGTGGCTTCCCATTGAAGTATTCAATTAATGAAGGTAACGACTTTGAGTTTACAGTCTCTAGCTGCCTTAATTCCTCAGAAGCAGCAGTAGCTAAAATGTCTATATTCTTGGTGCTTTGCATTCTTTTCAAAGTAGGCCTATTATCTTCAACTTTTTTATCCTCATCTTCTGGAGAAGAGTGAGTTTTAACATCCTCCATCAGCTGACCTGGTGGCTCTGACTTATTCTGGAGATTCATAGCTGTCAGGATTACATGTGGTAATGCACCGTTTACAACAGGTAGCGAAAGTGGAGGAGGTGGCGGAGGTTGTGATACAGAAACAGCAGTACCAGAAGTCATTTTATTATTATCAGCAGATTGTAAATCACTATTACTTCCGTTGCTTACTATTGTTGGTGTTTTATTGTAGTTGCCGTTCATTTTGCTCAAATTTTTATTTCTCCTCGAATTGGGATTTGTATGAATCCTCAAGTGACGGGTCAACTCATCAGACCTGCTAAACTTCTTGAAGCACCCAGGGTAAGTACAACTATGTGGTTTCTCGCCCGTGTGGGTTCTAATATGTCTTGTCTGGTGTTCTAACCTATGAAAGGCCCTTTCGCACATGGGGCATTTATAAGGCCTCGACGACGGATCCTTTTTCGCCTTCGTAGTACTCGGGGCAGTTTCTTGCACTCTAGTAGACATCGCTTGTATAATATGGACAAATGGTGTCCTTACTTAGTTGATTCTATTACTGAAGGCTAAGATTTTAACGATGTCTTTCGCCTCCGAGTAACTGGTGGAGCTCTTGAAGACCAAAAGAAACACAGATGAAGTAAAAATCTACTTCCTCCGGTACTGTTCTAAACAGAAGAAAGTTAGTCTCCAACTAATTTTCCGTCTTTTATGACTACTTGTTTTTCTTTCTCAAGTGGTTCAATAAAGTGAAACTGGTGGTGCTCTTCACAGAAGTGTAAAAAACTATATTCTTTTTTATTGCTTTGTGCACTTCAACGGAGAATAAAAATGAGGAGATGTGTGTCAAATATATGTGCGCAATTTCAAGGGGTTCCCCAGGTTATACTGAGGATGATGAGGATGGCGTATGAGAGAGCAGAAAAAAACCAAATAGAGGCAGTATTGTGTAGGGTAACTGGACTATAGTTCGGAGTGATGTGAATTCTTAGGGCCACACTGAGAGAAATCCAGCTATTGAGAAGTAGATGCAGTGATATAACGACCGTTGTTCCGTAGTATAAAAAAGGCCTGCATCCTTTATCAGCAAAATCGGATACGAGGTATGACTCCACATATGCGAACGGCAAGAATAGGCGACAAGAAATTACTCCAAAAGCTCTAGATTAACAAGAGGACGAAAAAGATACAACAAAGCCCCAGCTTCATGTATGCTTACTGAAAACTCTACGGTGCGTATAATTAAGGTTACTGGTCCACAATCGTTAGAATGGAACATGGGGAACATGCTACAAAATATTTTGCTGGGCTATGATCCGACCATCGGGCGATTGTGTTGCGTGGGAAAGAGACTGCGATGAGCCGGATTACGGAAGAACTTATTAATTTTGTTGCCTAGAGCAGATTTTGGATCGCGGAGGCAGCGTATGCTGGTAGCTCGGTGTTTGATGATAGGAGCCTTCGGCTGAATACGGAAACGCCATGGTCGAGGAAAAAAGACAACGCCGCGAGATGTGGTCCCTAATTTTTTGTCTGTCTATGGCAGGAAGTTTGAAGGGCAGAAAAATCATAATATATGGAGTTGACTCTGATAGAGGGGAGGGCGCTGATGATGGGGAAGACGTAAGAAATTTTGCAGTTGCATGCATATAAAAAGGAGAAAGGTAAAGACAAGGGCATATTTTTCTAAGCTCGTATGTTGTAAACTACACTCAGAAAGCTGCTACGGCCTATAAGGCTGGGCAACATATGAAACAAGAAGAATCTTTATGTTCCTAGTAAGATCGTCGTTCCACGGAACTGAAAATTTAAAATCACGCGCGTTAAAAATAGCTTGGTATCTTTAAAGAACCACTCAGGTATGTTTATCTTTACTTAAAATTCACCTCCGTACGGAGGCGTGACAAGAAGAGTTATGGCAGAAATCAAGAGCCATGGCCTTATGGTGATGAGTCTATATGCTTTCTAAAACCCGACAAAGTACCTGCAGTGCATTTAAACCCGAAGCCATATATCTAACATTTTATACGAAGCCCAAACAACGCAACAATATGTACTATAAATCTATTGTTGATTATCAACAAGTAATCTTAAGTCCTACAGATTATTGCTATTGTTCTTTAGCTTTTAGTTTTCTTTTTCTTGCTCTTTTTATGATTTTAGGGTAGTACTATTTCGTTCAAGAAGATAAACTACTTATATACAGAAGTGACATTTTAATGTAATGAGCGATTATTTAGCTGAGATAGGCATCTGCTGTAGAATCCCTAAATGGGTCGTAAGTACTTTTGTTTTACTCAACAATACAAACTCGGTACAAAGAGGCTCGAGATATAATCAAGTGCAAAGTTCTGGACTTTCAGATATGAATACGAATGCTAGCATGATTTCTCTTTTTTAGCGGCAGTCTTGCAATAAAACTAGGCTTTCATATTCGAGAACCGACCTTCCTAGCTTGTTGCCTTTTCAAGCATCTCTGAAGAACGTTTCGCAATCTTGAAAAGTATGGGATAAGGTTATTAGGCGAATAGCAATTGAAGAAAATTGTATTATGATTACATAGACAGTAGAGTTATGGGAAAGAGTCTGTCGAGTCTCTGCGGGGACCCTTCTAGCTTTTCAGCTTTTTTTTTTCTTGCAGCCAGAAAGATGGCCCTAGTTGTGTTTGTGGATTTAAATAATGGAGTGTGTATTTTTGCAGTCATTCACTGAAAGTTGAGATTTTTTTTGGCGGCTAAATGCAATATATGAAAAGGCAGCAAAACTCACGAAACTATTTATATTCAATTAATTCCTGAAACCAAACCAGGCACGATAAACAGAGTGCTAAAGCTACGCTAATCGAATAAGAAAGCATATATATCTCCTACACGCCTCAAACTTACCCGCGGTCATAGTGCTACCATTCAGCTAGAAAGAGCTTACACATAATTCGAAGCTTGCAACAAAGTGGATACAAAATCGTTGCATATACACTTTTATTCAAATAGTTATAATGCAGTCGAAGCAATTTATTAAAAAAAGTGTCTCTCCGCAGCTGGAGCTACTCATCACTGATAAGAGAATTATTAAAGATTCAGATAGTAACGAAATAAAGAAACAAGATGTTGAAGAAAGAGAAGAAGCGGCAACAGAAGAGATCTATGAAGAGAAAACAAAGAAGCAAGACGGGGACCTGACTACACCCACATTTAGACAAGGTAGGACAGAAGTCTCATCGAAAGAGCTGACAAGAGGTAGACCATCTGCATGCGTGTTTGTAGCCAGTCTTTGTTCGACGAGATCAGATGATGAATTGTGTTTAGCGGTTACTGAACATTTTCAGCAGTGGGGTGAACTTTCTACTGTGAAGGTGTTGAGAGATACCGCAAACAGACCTTATGCATTCGTCCAGTATTCTAACGACAAAGATTCCAAATTTGCAATAAGAGAGGGTCATAATTCAGTGTTAAATGGAAGAAATATTAGATGCGAAGCTGCCAAAGTAAACAGAACTTTGTTTATAACTTCCAGATCAACCATTACCGAAAGTGAAGTGAGAGAAGTTCTTGGTGACTTTGGGGAGATAGAGCAGCTAATTTGCAGTAATGAATATGGCAATATTTATACGATGAAAAAAGGGTTCAAAAATTCCAAATCATGGTTCTGCAAGTTCGTTTATAGAGACGATGCAATCAGAGCTTTTGCTAACTTGACAGAGTCCAGTACCTTGAAGGTTGAATGGACACAAAACATTGAAGAGACAGATTCGGTTGACTCTGAAAAGTTATTATCTGAAGATCATAGCAAACCACGATTCGACAAATATTCGATATTTGTCGGCCAGTTAAGTCAAAAAATCACCGAGGAAGATTTAAAAGAAAGATTTGAACTTCACGGAGAGATAGCTGATATAGTGATCATCAGGAGACCCATAAATACTATATCGTTCATAAAGTTTAAGGAAGAGGCCAGCGCTGCAAGTGCAGTAGAGAGAGAAAATCATGCAATGTTCAATGGTAAGACAATGCATGTTCAGTACCGCGAGATCCATCCATACTCAAATAAACCCACTACATCTAAATCAAGTGGAATTGCATTAGCACCACCTCCAATTAATTTAAATAGAAGACTGATTAGCTCCAGTAATGGGAAGACAAATAATACGTTTGTTACAAGAAAAGTATCAGGTGGACACAATACATTTCCTATGTCAAAACCTAAATTCAATGGCCATTCCTTTAATAATTTCAATAGAAGCAAAAACAACTACTATAAGAATGGATTTATTAATCAACAACCAAAATCATTTGGGATCAATTCAAGAGGGGGAACTTCTGCAGCAACAAAGGGTCAAAAGTCTTACAGGTTTAATGAGTTCGAATATTCCAAATCAAAAGAAAATCTTGAGCCTGGTGAATACGATGTACAAACACCACCGCAGAGCGTTCAAACATCAGATTCTCATACTATGGTCAAGAGTGGTTACTCTCCTTCAAGTGCTGTAAACAGTGAAAGATCTGATTATGTGAAACCAGGAAAGAAGGATATCCACAGTACTAAACATGAGATTGCTAATCCCAATATTCCTTACTTTTATTATATTCCAAACACTGAACTTAATGGCGGTATCGGCAATAAGTTCTCAACACCACAAAACTATTACAATCCTTACCAACATTTTTATCTCCCATATGAGCCAAATCAACATCAAGGTGGTTATAGGATTCCTTCATTTCCTATTTTTTACTCTGCAACAGGAAATGGACCAGAGTTTAATAACTTCATGCCTCTTGATAAGGAACAGCAATAAATATCACCGTACAGTTACGTATGCTGATTACTGAAATATGAATCTCATTGTTCCTGGTTTAATTCTTTGCTTATCCGCTTCTTCTTCATTCCTTTAAAGCTCATTTTATAATACCAGTGTTTCAGTCCTCTTTCCCCTACTTACAGGTTTCGTTTTTATTTGTTTTATCCTATTTCACATATCCTATTAGTTGATACGTTTGTATACCTGATGCAAAAATTTAACTATTTTCGAGTAGATTCAAAAATTATGTTCCTGTAGTAATTTGATTTATTATCACCCTTAATATATCTACGAGAAATGATTGAAGATCTCAGTTCTTTGCTTCGAGCGGTTACTGTAGATTCCAAACTAGATGGCGATGAATATTATGATAGTGTTAAGAGACAAAGACTTGAAGGTGAAAGGTTAACCAACTATAAATCAGATGGATTCATATTAGCAGAGCGTCCTTGGAAGAATGACCCGAATTACTTTAAAAGTGTATATATTTCAACACTAGCATTAATGAAAATGACAATTCATGCAAATTCAGGTGGATCTATAGAGATCATGGGAATGATGACTGGTAAGATTATGAAAAATGCAATAATCGTAATGGATGCATATCCGTTACCGGTTGAAGGAACAGAAACAAGAGTTAATGCTCAACTGGAGGGTTACGAGTTTATGGTACAATACCTTGAGCGTTCGAAGCAAAGTGGACATGAAGATAATATCGTAGGCTGGTATCATTCGCATCCAGGATATGGATGCTGGTTATCAGGAATTGATGTGGCAACTCAGAGTCTAAATCAAAACTTTCAAGACCCATACCTTGCAGTAGTCATTGATCCTGTAATGACGTCGCAAAGGGGTAAGGTGGAGATAGGAGCATTCAGAACATACCCAGACAACTACAAGCCCAAGAACGACGCAAATAGCGTGAACCGTAGTCAAAGTATCTCCGCCAATGTACCTAAATCAAAGAAGCAAGACTTTGGTCCCCATTCAGAAAAATATTATTCATTAGCTATAGAGATTTTTAAATCGGAGACTGACGAGCATGTACTAGATTTAATAATGAAGAAGGATTGGATCAGCACATTGATTGAACCAAATGAAATTCGAAAACAAAGAGACGTTAACTTAAAGCAAAGCCTTCAGAATATTATAGAAGGTTTATCAGCAAATGAACAAGAAGACCAGATTGCAATGAGAGTAGTTCGAGCGAATTTCATCAAGAAATTTAACAAGCTCTTCGAAGAAGAAGTTCAGCTCAAACTATTGCAATCGAAGCCTGGAGAAAGCTTGCAGGCAAGTGAAATAAGCTCCTCAGCTGATGAAGATCTAGATGAAGATGACGAAGACGATGCTACTAGGTCTGGCTCGGAAGAGTCTACTAAAGACAGGCTGGATATGTCAGATGACGAAGTATCAATGGATAGTACGAGTGTGAACAAAGGCGAAGAAACTCTGGACCGCAAGAAAGAATTCTCATTCGATGTGAATCCTGATGATCAAAAAAGAACTTCATATTCATCTTCTGAGATGACTAATCAATCCAAAAATGAAGCCTTTGCATCAAGAAAAACCTCCAGGGAATCCGCGTACCGTGCTCGTTTCGAGAGCAGGCAGAGAGCAGGTCTAAAAAAACACTCCAACGTTAGGGCTGCAGATGTGCTTAAGAAGGCATCAACCTTAAGTTTGATGTCTGCCGAAGATGATATCCATAGCCTAATTGCGCTAGACCTTCAAGAAAAAATTTTTTTATAGAAATACGGAGCTTGTTTAGTTATTTATATTTATCTCACATTCAAATTTCATCGCGATAGAAAAAGAAATCATCAACACAATCTTCTTTTCTCATCTCTCGAGCCACGAAAATCGACGTGAAATTATCTTTGCGGTCAAAAGTGGATTCCCTTATCTCAAGTCTTAAAAAAAAAAAGACTATATAAAGTCACCACAAGCTTGACTGATACGTTAGCCATATAATAACTGCATCCGCAATAACTGCTATTTAAGAGTGATACACCTTGAGTTAGAATTTTAAGTTATCTTTTTTTTTTTGTGTCAAATATTTAAGAGGAGAGAGAAGCATCTGGATTTTGCTCCTTTGCTCTAACAACTAAGGCATGACATCTCAACCATCGGTGACAAACAGAGTAGATCCTTTTGTTGACAGAATTATATCAAACCCGTTATCCTTCAAACCAGCCAAACAACCTGAAAGCGACCAAGCAGAAAATCTTAAAGGGTTCATTCGTTTGAATAAAAATTCGGCTAAAATATCAAATAGCAGCGACACCGGTGCTTTAAATACAAAGGAACACAATCTGCTTATATCAAAGGAAGAAGATATGAAACCGCGACCAAGGTCAATGGCAGAAGCGGTGGCTGCTTACACTGGGAAAAAGTTTCTTTCCAAAAGAGAAAGGGAGGTGGGTCGTAATGAGAGAAAGGAACACTTGTTAGATAGTGATCTAGAACTTCAAAATGAAGAAGATTTTGGGGAGTCTGAAGACGACTTATCAGTTAAAAGTGAATCTGACTCATTCTCAGACTCTAACTATGAATCGGCATCAGAATACCCTGTTGAAAGGACTGAGCCCATAAAAAATCAAGTCAAAGACGAAAGCCCCAGTCCTGGCCTTGATAGCGAGGATGAGGATGACGATGATTTTGATGACGACGATTCAGATAGCAGTGAGAGTGACAGTGTAGCCAGTTATTCTTCTAGTGATTCAAAAATATCAGACGATTCTGAAAACTTGAAAATTCAATTAAAAGAAGAGGCTAAAGTACCATTAGCCAAAAAACCTGTTGATGAGATAAAGCAGAGCATTTCATCCGAGAAGGAAGAATCTACACCCCCTACTTCGCCCGAAGACGAGAGCCGCAAAGTACCCGAAAAGTCAACAGAATGTACGTATACTGCGCCTTTGAGTCTGTTTTATATGATTAACGAGGTGAATAATGACCGTGGGTCTAACGAATCTAAGAGAATATATAAAAGCTGGCGAGAATTTTCCAAGAGAAAGCCCGTTGGATTACTTAATAATGGCGTTACTTGTTATATGAATTCTGCTATTCAATCTTTGATACATATTCCAGCTTTACAACATTATTTAAATGATATAAATGCAGGGAAATATGACAAAACATTGAAAACTAGATCGGTATCCCATATATTGGCCGAATTATCAAGGCGCATGTGGGGTCTTGATGACGGAAAGAATAAGAATAAGCCATCTAAATATGTCAATCCCAAAAGAATTATTCAAAGGCTAGGTGATATCAATTGCATGATGAGCGAGTGGCAACAAGAAGACTCTCATGAATATTTGATGTCCTTAATGTCTAGATTGCAAGAGGACTCGACTCCAAAAGGTGTAAAATTGAATCAATCGATACTTTATGACATATTTGGAGGCTTGCTAAATCAAAAGGTGACGTGCTCGAATTGTTCCAATGTGTCAGAAACAAAACAAGAATTTTATGATTTATCACTTGGCCTAAATAAAAGGCGATCGAGCGGTTCAAATAGGTATTCTATCGAGAAGTCAATGGATGATTTCTTTTCTAGCGAGGTAATTAAGCCTGAACGAAGTGAAAGAAATTCTGGCTATTTCTGCGAGACTTGCGAAAAGAATACTACTGCAGCTAAGATAAGCACAATTGACAGATCACCGGAGACCTTGATTGTACACTTAAAGAGATTTAAGTTTGATGGAAACTCCTCCTCTAAATTGAAGCAATCCATTTCATATTCGAATCATCTTGATTTGTCAAAATATACTACCAAAAATGAACCCACCATGTACAAACTTATATCAGTCATTGTGCATGAGGGTCGATCATTGTCGTCTGGACACTATATATCTCATTGCCTACAACCAGATGGCACTTGGTCGACTTACGATGATGAGTACATCAATAAAATTAATGAAAGAGAAGCTTTGACTGACCCATCTGCGTATGTATTAGTTTACACTAAATTAACTCCAAAGTTCAGTGAAGACAGAAAGAGAGCTTATTCTACTGAAGCCAGCATTCAAGCGTCTAAGAAGAAAAAGCGAGAATGAATATTATTCTGGCATTTTATAAGACCAAATAGACATACAATTAATGAAGATCATTTATCGTATAAACTTATATGTATTTGACAAGACAATAACAATATATCTTCCATTCAAATAACCAAATTATATATATCAAGATAGTAAAAACCTAATTCAAGACTGTACCCCACTTTATCCTGACCACAACGAACATTAGTGGTAAACCCAAAGGTATAAAAAGTGAAAAAAAAAGGGAATGAAGTAACAAAAAATGAAAATCCCTGACCAACCATCCGCCAAAAAAATCTAACCACAATTAAACGACCTTAAAAAGACCCCAGAATATGAGTAACCAAATAAAAAAAAAATAAAATAAGAAGAAAGCTGTGGCTAATTTGAAGCTCACTCGCTTAATACTGTTTGGTAGATATCAAACATCAACAATAACATCTTCCTTATCATCATCAAACTCATCCTTATCGATACCCTGAAATCTTAAGGTACTTAAAAAAGAACCGTTATGTATATCTCTGAAATCAATTGAATTTGGTCTCCTTATAGGAAGTTTAGACTTTTCATCAAGTCCTCTGTTGCCTATGAACTTGAAGTGACCAAGAGGGGGAGAGTTGGTCGATACAGAACTAATGGACGAGCTTGCTGAAGCCGTTGAATTTGCACTCGACAGGTGTCTCCTATTGTATAACTTCTTAGCTTGCTCAAGTAAGACATCTGTCGAAGAATTATTAGGAATGAACTTTATATAATATTTTTCGATCACAAACTTTCCCTCCTTATAAGACTCTTCGTAAGAAAATGACTTCTTATAAGTCCACCCCACTTGAACCTTACATTGGTGACAACGAACTTTGTTTATTAAATAAACCCCCGTCTTCATCTTTGTTTCCTCCACTGTTGGATCAGCATCATAATTAATTAAATTGTCCACCAAATAGGCACTTCCACTTGCACCGCTAAACTGATCTGATACTATTAAGACTGACAAACATAAATGCGAGGAGCATTTTTTGCAGACCATAATTTGAGTGTCTGAAGACTCATACATGGAACTCTCAAAGAATTCCGAAAACTTCAATCCCATGTCCACTCTTCGTACCACTAAGGCAAAATTTAATTGTTATGACGGATCACTATTAGGGGTAGCGCTGTAGCAATCCACCCCGTATCTCTGTCCTATAATATAATTAGTCAGATATTTCAGTACTGAACTGAACCTGTGACTAGCGTTTGTGAATATCAAGATTCTACTACTTCAACTATTGCCTAGCTGTCGTATAGACTTAGTACTTTACTTCTCTTAATCTCCCTGCGGCGACAATTTTAAAAAAGTGGGTTTTTATAATTGGGTCACTTTTTGAGGTTTGATAAGACAGGTTTTACATATTATCTCGGTTTTTACAAGTTTATGAAGGACAATTTGAATGTTATATTTTACTATTTACAGTATTTACCATTTAAAATATGGACGGACTTTGAAGTTCAATGGTTCATTATTTAAAAACATTCTGGGCTTTTCAAGTGTCTTCTTCTGTTGAAGCTCCCAAGCTCTACGTAACTTTGTTTGCTCAGTTCTGAGAATGGCCTTCAAATGAATATATGGATGCTCTATGATACCCATTCTTCCTCTCCCTTTTATATCAACTCTCTTTCGCCAGCTACCATCAGAGCCTACCCAAAGCGATTGAATATAAAGCTCATCCTCATTTAACTTTGAAAGCCTGGCTTGTTCTAGACCAGACTTCAAAAACTTCTCCATTTCAGTTGCCATTTTCTTAGGGTTGAAATGAAGCTGATTTATAGCATTTTTGACCTTATATTTTCTTATAAACCTAGCGACTAGATTGGCTTTCTTAACCGATGATTTAATTCTGAAAGACTGAAGATAAATGGAAGGTTCCAAGAAATCGATCTCTCGTTCTGTCAAAGAAAGTCTGTAAGTCTTTTTACTATCTGGATCCTTCACAATCTGGTTATTCTTGTAAAAGCCATTTTGGGAAACGTTTACTTCAAACAATTTCCTTTTCAAGGGTGTGATATATTTATCAATTGAAATTTGATTCTTTTTGGATTCATCCAAATAGTATTCTTGCAAGGTCCTATCATTCGCTGGGAAATTTTCTGAAGCTTCTAAATGCTGTTCTGTTTCTTTCACATTACTTTCATTTTCTTTGGCCTTCGTTAAGTCACCGAAAATACTGTTTTCGTTCCTCAACGTCCTTGCCGACAGAAATAGTCTCACCGAGTTTGTTTTCAAAAAAGGTTTTGGAAATGCAGCTTTCACAACATGAATTGCATATACCTTAAGAAACATCTCGCAAGCTGATCAAGACTCTCCTTTTACTTTAACAAACCTACTGATAGCTTTTAAACAGTGGGCTTTCTTTTTAAAAAATTTTTGACCTCGAACAGCGTAATGTACGGCATATAATGTGTAACGACAAACACAGACTAAACACACCTACAATAAATAATAAGATAACATTTAGTTTCTAATGACAGTACTTGTATATATAAGCATAAGAACACTGATTATGCAAAGATAGAAATATTATTTTCTTTTATTGGGAATGTTTGAAATAGGCTAATCAATTTAGAATAAAGAACTTATTGAATTGTGATTCTCGGTTCTTTAGTCATCATAACCCTTCAAGTTCTTGTCTCTGGGCCCATTTGGCAATGGGTATACCCTAGGAATTGGCTCGTGGTCGCCGTATAAAAACTTTCTTCTTAATGGAGTTGCAATCAACAATAAAGGTGCCGACAAACCTAAACCTATTGCCCAAAAGAAATGAGGTTTCGTATGAGCATGATAGCGTAACCACTAAAGTATGTTAGTAAGAGTTGTTTCTTGTACACTTTATTTATGAGCCTTCATAATCGCTGATATCTTGTTCACTTTAAATTGTTCGATAAATCTAGATTACTCTTAAACAAAACATGAAAGCGAAAAGATATGCTGAGAGCCATAATTTGAACAAACTTGCGAGGGGAGCCTTAGCACTCTTCATCCAATCGGACTAGCAATTCGAAATCTCATTTAATGACGATAATTCCCTTTATTTGATATACGTACCCTTATAGGCTGAGAATAGTAAACTGGGTAATCTCCCCAAACTTTATCAGATGCTCCCATGTTGACAGTTTCCTCTATTTCGTATTAATATTCTTAAATAACTGTTTTAAGTATCTTGTCGATAACTCTACCGTAGGCACATCTTTATTTCGTTTAATTGGACAAAAAAAAGTAATCGAAATATTAAACCTGCATATACATACACACTCTATATACGAATAGTAATCAGCTACAAGACGCAACATATAATTATAAGTATTTCCTTACATTGTCCACAAAAGACCTAAGCTGTTAATCGCTTACGATTTGTTCTTGCTCGATCTTTTCTTGCTGCTTGATTTCGTTTGAGATTTTTCAGCACCCGAAGAGGTAGAATCAGCAGTTTCTTTAGTTTTAGCCTCTTTTTGACTTTTGGCTTCTTCCGCAGCTTGTTGCTCATAAAATTCATCTCTGATCTTTCTGTTGTACCATTCAGCGTAATACAATCCTCCTTGCAAAACTAAGACCCCAACCAAAACAACAATAATCATTACCTCTGAAGCTGCCATTACATTGATTCCAGTATTTCTATCAACTTCGCCCCAGTCACCTGTAATACACGAGTTCACCCCAATTCTCAAATTGGTCAAATATATGATGATAGCTACCACATATAAACCCAAAGAAAAATATTCAAAATATTTAGCATCTTCCTCAGGTTTGTAAAGCTTAATAAAAGACCCAATTAACCCTAGAAGCATAACAAAATGAAACACATAATGGACGTACATAGGTGAGTTTCCCCAAATAGTATAATGTGCCAAAGAGATGTCAAATCCATTAGGATCATACCTCCATAATGTGTTCAAGTCATATGGCCATTGGGCATATATGACGCCTAATCCAAAGGATGTAGCTCCGATTAACAAGCCTGATCCAATTGGAACCAAATCTCGATAAGTCATTGTGAAATATAATAAATCTAAATGATACTGCTGTCCTTAATCCGTAAAGTCAAAGAAATTTTATTAGATATGGTCGATATATCACGTGATTGTTGTGAAAGAAGATAGTTGGTCCGCCTGAATGATAACTATTATTACTCAAATGTCAAGAACTCATGCCACAAATAATGGATACTAGTTGCTTTTCCTTGATGAATGCTTTGCATTTTCAGAGTTTTGTCCATGAGTTTCATGTTACAGTAATATTTGCGATCCTGCAATAATAATCTCTAATCTGCATGAGGTAACGGCAACACATATTTAATTTCAAAGGTTGTAATCCCAAAATTAGACTGTTAAAAAGCGTATCCATTTCGAGAACTAGAGTTTAGTTAGCTATGAGAAGGAGCCCACACAATTTCACGTAAAAGAAACACTTCACAAAGATGAATGCGACAATTTGATGAAATGTCGTCTTTTGTCGCAATCAGTTTTCACCACTTTGGAATATCTAGATAATCCAGCCCTCTTTAGATTAAACTGCAATCGTTTCAAGTGTGGAGGCTTTAGTGGGGACTCTAGAATATTTAAGTTCTTAGGAGTTACAGAAAATTTACAAAGTGCGATACAAGGACTTCCTCGTCAGCATAGGATTAATTTGAGGGCAGTTTAATTAGCACATATAATGAGAAGCATTAAATCAGTAGTTGTTGGGGATGGTGGAGTAGGTAAAACATGCTTATTAATCTCATATACAACTAACACATTTCCAAGTGACTATATTCCAACAGTGTTTGATAACTATTCTGCGTCTATTATGATAGACGGGGAACCTATCAAGCTAGGTCTATGGGATACTGCAGGACAAGCCGAATACGACAGACTAAGACCGTTATCTTATCCTCAAACTGAAATCTTTTTATGTTGCTTTTCAGTTGTTAATCCAGACTCATTTGCTAATGTCAAGGCAAAATGGATACCTGAAATAATGCATCATTCTCCGAAAGATGTTTTGATTATACTAATAGGAACGAAAATTGACTTAAGAGAAGATCCTGCGGCAGCAGAAGAATTAGCTCAGCAGCACATTAAGCCAATAACTACTCAACAAGGCAATAAGTTAGCAAAAGAAATTGGAGCTTTAAAATATATGGAATGTTCAGCTTGCACTCAAGTTGGGGTGAAAGAAATATTCGACTACGCAATTAGGTCTGTTTTAAATCCTCCCAAAAGTAATGATTATGTCGTTAAGAACGAGAAGCCGAAAAGCGGTCCTTCGGGAACCCCTACAGCTGGTGTATCGCCTGTAAAGAAAAAAGTTAAAAGAGCTAAAAAATGTACTATCTTATAGATACGATTTCATCAATCTACATTTTGTAACTTTTTAACTTTAATCTTTTTTCGCCACTTGTTAATTATAAAGGATAATGGTCTTAGACTAAAGATGGTATAGTCAGTTTGAATGTATTACTAATTTAAGACAAATATTTATAGTGTATAGACGATCTAATCAAAAGCACGTAAATAGATCAATTGACTATCTTATTAATGCTGCTCTGGATGGATGTACAACAGATGGCGAGTCTGAATTATTTGTTGGAGAGTTTGGGCTTTCATTATTATTTGGCTGCTTCTTTTTGACTTTCTGATTCAACTCCAGGTAAACATTTTCATTCTTCTTCTTTAATTTCGTTTTTCTGTTCTCTGAATTTCCACCTCCACCAACTGTCAACTCAACATTTATCTTTCTTCCGTTAATCAAAGTATGATGTAATTTTAATGCAAGGTCCATTTTTTTCTGAATCCCCTCCGATTCTTTATCAAATTCAACAAATGCAATACCTTTATCTTGTCTGATTCGTATTTTATCAGGTGCAGCCTTCTTAAAGTGCTTTAAAAGCTCATCTTCAGTTACTTTATAAGGCAAATTACCTACAAATATAATAAATCTAGCCCCACTAGAGGACAGAGACTTGTTTTTCTTTCCCCTTCTTGTTTTCCTTTTCTTTTTAGGTTCTTGCGGTTCATCCTTTGATTCTTCATCCCGTTCTCTCTTTTTGGTTTTTTCTTCTTCCCTTTCTTCCTTAGACTTATTCTGCTTGAACTTCTGAGCCTTCTTCTCCCTTTTGGAGATACCTTTGTCCGTTGACATCTTAGATAATTTTATGATCTTCAAACCTGAATAGTCATTCCATCTACTTTTCGTGAAAAAACGTTGTTCGCACCTGGCGAGCTCATCGCTCTATCATACTTGTTAACTTGACTGGACAAAGAAATATTTTGGATATGGCATTAAACGACAAAATAAAGATAGACATCAGGACGAAGCCCACTCCCTCAACTGTATCGAGGTCGAGATCTCCTCTGCCACATGTGCATTTATTCTCACTGGCTAGTTACAGAGAAAGATCCCCAGACACATTGCAAGAATCTGAAATTGAACGACAAAACAATACCTTGAATACCCTGACCTCAAATGAAAAGGGTCTTGATCAATCATCTGAGGACCAAAATGCTCGAGGTAGATCAAGAGATAGAACGTCGATTCCTGTGGTAGAGGAACTATGTGATAATGATGAAATGATTAGTTTAATGGGATTTGGTGGGTTTGGGACTACGAAGGGAAAGCATGTTAAGTCAACGAAAGGGGGAGGTGCTAAGAGTGATACGAAGCCAGAATACAGACAATATATGAACAGAACAAAAGGTTTCAATAGACCACTTTCGCCAAAAAGGAAATAAAAGATAATTTTATTCTATAAAGTACTTAACAACTTTTTGTGTTCCTCGTACAATTCTTGGTGCTTCACTCTTAAGTCCGTGTAGGCTTTTGAGAGCTTCTTCATCTTCTCTTCAAGCTGGGGTGTATCTTCCGCATTATTGTCGGCCATAACTTTGACAGATGAATCAATTGTCGACAAATTTTTGAATTCCAATTCTTCTTTTGTTAATTTCAGGATCCAATCTTCAAATTCATTGTTGTCTTCATTCTTTGGAAGCTCCATGTATAGGAAATGATCAGAAGGCTCAGGATCGACTAGTATTCTTTTAAACTGGGGTATGAGTCTATGCCTCTTGTCAGTAACACCGTTCGCCGCTGCTACGGTCTCAGATGGGCAAACATAAGCAATAAGTTGGGATATCGGTGCAGTACAAGGCTCGAATGATTTTATCACTTGCTTGGTAACAATGTCTGAAGCAATGACTCTTCCTGCAGTGTCACCCGAAATCATGTTAGTGCCATCTAAAGATATCGTAATTTTTGTTGGTGCTATTTGCTTGTTTGTGCTGCTTGTGGAAGAATTATCAGCTTGTTGATGGTGGGTAAAGGAATTCTTTAATTCAGTATCGTTATCGAGTGTTACAATTTTGCTATTGCCGCCAATGCTTTCTAAAACGGAGGTATTGGGATTGATTTGATAAAGCGGTATCATTCTAATTGTTCCATTCAGTAGACCAACGTATAAGGCTCTATTCGCAGGATCTTTAGCAATGCAGTTTATGCAATCAGGCAATATGAAAGTAGTTAGAATATTCTTTGACATTATATCATAAATCCTTAAGGTACCGTCATTTGATGCAGTATATAATCTTAAATCATTAATAATTCCAGAATCTGAGAACAATAAATCAGCGATCGGTAACGTGTGATCATTGAACAAAGCAAACGGTTTTGAGCTGACCGTGGTATCTGTAGAGCCGTAGATGGAAACTAAGTCAAGAACTCGCCATATCATACACCTCGCGTCCAATCCACCAGTGGCTAAGAACGTCCCACATTCAGAAAACTTGAGTACAGATATCCCTTGGTAATGCGCTTCTTTTACACATAGCAAATTCCCTGAAGCTAGCTCCCAAATATATAGCTTGCCACTTTTCGCCCCACCTGCTAGTAGCCAAGGTATTCTGTAGCGAGGTACACTTCTGTTCGAATGGTGTAATCCAGATGTAGGCTGATGACATAAAGCAAGCGCATCTAGTTGCTCTGGAACAGGAATTCTTTGGTCGGGACTCTCCTTTCCCCATGAGTATACATTTATCAATGCTTTGTTGGGACTGGCGACGAATAATCTCTCTCCCAAGCCTACGCCTGTCAAAGCTGCTCCATTCTGTGAGCAGTCTGCATTTCTAAACGTAGCATGGATTTGTGAATTTGGCAATGAAGCAGACATGCCAAATGAGCCCTTTGAATGCTTATCATTAGGGTCTCCCTCTGATATATAAAAGATAGATTCTTCCATTCCTTACTATATTAATACAAGCTTGAATACCTTGAAACTAGATCTCTTCAGAAAAGTATTTCTTATATCGATGAGCTCTCTGTGCAGTGTTGAACTATAAAGAAAAAAACCTCGACACGTATAAACTATTTATAATGATAGCACGGGAAAGAAAAGACGCAAGGAAAGATGCCAGTTGACATCCTAGCAAGTATATTTTTTGATGGTCCTCAAGTTGTGCCTGGCTGGGATTATATTAAAAAATATGGTCCAGTTTTACTCACTCTAGGTGGTTTAAAATACTACTTTGGTGGTGCCTCCAACAGTTGGGAGAGAGATATGCACGGGAAGGTATATATGATCACAGGTGGCACATCTGGATTAGGTGCATCACTTGCCTATGAGTTGGCTAGCAAAGGCGCCCAGATCATTTTGTTATCAAAATCGACGAAAGATTCGTGGTTAGTGGAATTTATCGATGATTTAAGAGAAAAGACGGATAATTTTATGATCTATGCTGAAGAATGTGACTTAAGCTCACTTTATTCGGTAAGAAAGTTTGCCACAAAGTGGCTAGATAACCAACCGCCAAGACGGTTGGATGGTGTAATCTGTTGCGCCGCCGATGCTATTCCATTTGGCAAAAAGAGACAAGCCACCCAGGATGGTGTTGAGAGACAAATTGGAATCAATTATTTGGGGCATTATCATTTATTAGCCCTTCTTGGACCTTGCCTTAGGTCACAGCCTCCAGATAGAGATGTTAGAATCGCTATTGCAACTTGTTCTTCACAATCAATAGGAGATATTGATTTAGATGATTTGCTCTGGGAATCCAGGAGATATCCTTCGCGTAGTCCTCTCAAGGTTTATGGAACATCCAAGCTATTATTAGGTTTATTTGCTAAAGAATACCAGAGACAAATAGATTGTTATGAAAGGAAAGATAAGGCACCATGTAATGTTAAAATTAACATGGTTAATCCTGGAGTCATGAGAACTCCCTCCACTAGAAGATATATATCCATGGGATCTATAATTGGCCTTTTTATTTATCTTTTGTTACTCCCTATATGGTTCTTGTTTCTCAAAAGTCCCCGTCAAGGTGCTCAATCATTTTTATTTGTGCTTTCAGCTCCTATTATTGCTAAAATTGGGGGCGGGAATTTGGTTCAGGAATGTAAGATACTACAAAGGACTAGGACGGAATATCAAGACGAAGAACTACAAAAATCTATTTTTCAAAAGACAGAAGAATTAATTTTAAGCATAGAAAAGAAATCCGCCATTGAAAGAAAAAAGTTAGAAAAGTTGAGAGAACTGCAAGCCTCAAGAGAGCAAAAAAGAAAAGAAAAGGAAGAAGAAAGTGCTAAAAGGAGAGCTAATATTTATGAGAAGCCTGAATCTCCTGAAGAACTTGAGGCAAAATTGAGCATCTTGAGAAAGCTGATAGGGGTTCTGTCCAACTCTGGTGTACATGAACCACCTTTGTTTCCTGGTGAAAATACAGCTGAATCGGAAACTTCCGGCGCGAAATCTCAAAATAAAGTCAAGCCAAAGAAGCTGAAGTCCTCTAAGAAGGGTTCAAGCAAGAAAAACTAGCTCTATTTGTCATATATGTTGACATTTTATCTTGTGCCCCATTCGATAATAAGTAGAAATTTCGTACTTAATTAAACTAGCATGTCCTTTTTTTTTCAACTTAAGTATTGCTCAAAATCAACGCATTTTATTTACGGCTGCCGGTTATCCCTCTTAAATGACATTCATTATGTTGTCTTTAAAGTAGTCTCTTTTGAACCCTTTATCAGGTCGGCAAGAGTTTCCTTTATCGTGTCACGTGCTTATCGGTGTCTCTCGATTTTCATTGATTGACTCGAGGGAACTGATTTCTTCGCCTAATCCCTCAAAAGACGCAAGCGAGTTTCAACGAAGGTCATACTCAATTTACAGTATACAAAAAGGATCCGACATAGTTGACGTAATACGTATAATTAGGACGATAAGCTCTTGAATCCTTCTACACCTCAATACCGTGAATTAGATACTTTAAATCTAGTTTTCTCACATATTGGCAAGTACATTACTTGGTGATGGATTTAGAGAAGCCTGACTTGAAGGGCGCGAATAAAGGGAGGATTCCCACGAGTTCATTGACGAGACTATTGAATGAGTCAAGCTCCAATACTAGTACTCCAAGAGCTACCACGCCAACTCCGAAGGAAGATTCAAGCGACCTGGACTCGGGGATTACTGTTACTCCGCTAGGGGCAAAGGGTCTCAATAGGAATGGTCGTCCAGGATCCCTTGAAGGCGTATCTCATTTAACTATCAATGATAGTGATCTGCCTGCGGCCGACCCCGGTAGCACCTCCGAGTCTACCTTGAAAGCTCAACCTAAAGTCATTAGTGGATTTGATTCTTCATCAGTTCCGCAACCAATACCTGGCTCTCCAAGGACTCCAGGAGACAAATCAATGGCCAACTCTAATGCAAATTCGTACCAATTTAAAGACGCAGCGGTCAAGCCTCCTTCGGAGAGTCCTAGGTATATCAGAGCAAACTCTACTCACTCCTTATTTTTGGGCTCTGGAGGGAGTGACAACCTTTCAACTTCAATTCCATATAGTGCACCAGGCGGAAAGAGCAATCTGTCTATTTCGCACAATAGTCATTCTAGCGCAACGCTTTCGAATCTGTTCAATAACGAATGTGCATCACACATTCCAAACTTGCCAAATGGTCAACATATCTCGTCTATTCACATTCAATCTCCTCAAGTGAGTTCTTCTTCGATCGAACCTCGATTCGTTATTTCAAAACAAAGAGTAGCGCAAGCACAAGCTGCTCAGGCTGCGGCAAGCTTGAGCTCTTCTCAGAGATCAAATTCTCAATCGGGCTTGTCTTATCTTTTTTCTTCTAAACACAGACATTCTTCAAAGGGATCATCTACTGATTTAGGGTCATTATATAATAACTCCTACCAAGATCAAGCGCTTCAAAGTTGTTCTCCCTCATCTGTCTCGTCGGCCGAATCAGCTGGCTCGGTTGCATTCGCTTCTCAGTCAAGGCACAATTCAATGGCTAATTTGAAAAGATTTTTCAAAAAAAGTCCAACTCCTCATTCTCCCACCACTCCGGTGTCAAATTTATCAGCTTCATTGCGCTCAGTTGGAGCCAACAGTAATAGTGGTGCTACTACTCCTGGCAGTGGATCCTTCCAATCGGGTTCATATGGACAGCCGATAACGGCCTCTTCATCGAATGCTTCCTTTTCCCAGTCACCAGGTAATTTTACACCTGGGTCTCATTCTATCAGCAGAACATCTACATTGCAGAATAAAATCAACTACCAAGAAAGAAGGGGTTCGGTAGCTAACGTAATTAACCAGCAACAACAGTTACCATTTTCTAAAAGGTATGGAAAATTTGGAGAAAGTTTGGGAGCGGGTGCTGGTGGAGCTGTCAAACTAGTAACAAGATTATCAGATAAAAAAGTCTTCGCCGTTAAAGAATTCAGAAGTAAATATCAAAATGAGTCAAAGAGGGACTATGCAAAGAAAATCACCGGAGAGTATTGTATAGGATCAACTTTGAAGCACCCTAACATTGTCGAAACAGTGGAAATTTGTTACGAAAATGAAAGGATTTTACAAGTGATGGAGTATTGCGATTATGATTTGTTTGCAATCGTCATGTCTAATCAAATGTCAAGAGAGGAGATCAATTGCTGCTTCAAACAGGTCTTAAATGGGATTCACTATTTACATTCGTTGGGATTGGCTCATAGAGACTTGAAGTTAGACAATTGTGTTATTGATAAAAGAGGTATCGTTAAAATAATTGATTTTGGCTCTGCTGTTGTATTTTCTTACCCCTTTTCTAAAACTTTAATCGAAGCACTGGGTATCGTTGGCTCGGACCCTTATCTCGCGCCTGAGGTATGTGTGTTCAATAAGTACGACCCTCGACCAGTGGACATTTGGTCCGTTGCTATCATATATTGTTGTATGATGTTAAAAAAGTTCCCGTGGAAAGTTCCAAAATTCACTGATAATAGTTTCAAATTATTTGCGACCAGAGGAGAGGGTCTTACGCTTAGCGAAATGCTTGTGAAGACTCCTCCAGACTGCTTTTCGACGGGTTTAGATAGCATTCAAGAGGCTAGTGTCGCGGAGCCAGATCAGCAGTCGGGATCAGCCCCAGGCAATGGAGAAGGAAAACTGCACACATCTAATGAAACTGGACCTGGTAGGTTGCTACTTGCTTTGCCAGAGGATTGCCGCTCATTGATTGGAAAGATGGTTGAAATGGCCCCTGCATGTCGTATCACCATAGATGAATGCTTTAATGACGAATGGCTTCAATCAGTAAATATGTGTACTGTGATAGAGACTCCAAATGAATCCTCTGAGCTTATTAAATGCGATGATCATGTTCATACTGAAGTGAGTCAGGCAATGGCTCATATTGCTGCGTTTGAAAAAAATAAGAGGAAGGGTTAATCACTTGTATTATAAACCTTTCCACTTCGTTCCGGGCACTCTAATAAAGTCATTGATAGAACCAACCTAATATAATTTTATTACCAGTTGTCAAGTATTATAACTGCATATTCAGAAATCCGGTAGTCTACAAAGGTACAAAAACTCAGACTATTCTGATTATTCGTTTTTGATCTTTTTTCCGTTCCATTAGTTTCTTCATTATATTAAGAATGTATATACATGATTTATCTATTGTAGTTGTACTTTTATCGTGCTAATTTATGGAACAATGCGTACACCGATCACTTCAGCCGTCAGTATTATAGCACCACAAATCGATTGAAGATCAAGTTCCTTGTGTCTCTCGTCTGTCTTCTTAATTTTCGCAATTTCATAGACATGCTTCAAGGATATCTCTCCAACATGATTATGAACTGGTTTGTCAGCACCTTTTGAAGCCTGAGCTGCCTTCAATAATAGCCACGAAGTAGGTGGAGATTTCATTTCAAATGTGAATGTCCTGTCTGGTTTCACTGTGAGTAAACAAGGAATAGGAGTGCCTGGTTGAAAATGTCCTGTCCTCGCGTTAAATTCTTTACAAAAGTCAATGGCTTTTACCCCTTTTGAACCAAGGGCTGGTCCCACAGGAGGAGCAGGAGCTGCTTGTCCCGCTCCAACTATAAGCTTAACCATAACACTCTTTGCTGACCTTGCTGACATAATACTACGTTTAGCTTAATGGAAGTCTTCAAACTACAAGTTGAATTTTGCTCAAAAAAAAACGATATAAAAAAAATCCACAGTCACATGATCAATTGATATTCTGCCTCAAAGTCTTATACTAAAAGACCAAAACAGATTAATAGACCCGAGCAGTCTTGACTTGTTGTTGAAGTTCGTGGGGCACATTCTCATCTAAAAATTTTATCAAAGTTTTAAAACACTAGTAGCAGAGTACTTTGTTGTGATTTTCTTGTAGCCAAGCTCATTGCTATTGAACTATGTAAAGTCTATGCTTTTTAGCATGCTTTGTAGATTAAAAAGATATCTCGAATCACAATGTTGCAATATTGGAAAAGCGGATGCCCTTGTTTCGAATACGTTTAAAGTACAATGTTAGTGCTGGTTTGTACTCTAACTTTGGCTCTTCGCAGATATCGAAAATTGAAAATTTAAAACGAAGCTCAATATCTTTTAGCACAACCATGTTAAAGACGTTCCCATTAAACTCAAGGGCGAAAACTACAGCTCTCAAGCAACCAAAGGAGTTATTTTCATTCGCAAGAGATGAGCAAGGAGAGTATGTGCTCGACGAAGTTAAAGAAAAACATTTATCTTATTATTATTTTCCAGATTCATACGTTGAGAAGCAAATTGATTTAGCAGCAGGGTTCTCTCAATTCAAGAAGATACCGGAAGAGGATAACTTGGGTGATTTTGATGCTTATTTAAGAGCAATAATGAATTATGAAAGGCAAGAGAATGAAAATAAGAAGTTGAATGTTGACATAGTGACATTTAGAGGCTTGATGACAAAGATTTTAGCGCTTCCATATAATCTCAAAGACCCTATAGATCTTAACATCGTTGCCTTTGATGGACAGCTATTTATTAAGGCTGATGAGGAAATCGAACTTCGAAGGAGACAACAGCAACAACAGTCTCAATCAGGAGACCTGCAACAATATGATTATTCAAGACGATGTGAATACAGTGGTTATAAGTTCGAGACCATCGCTACTCTTCCTAAACCGTGGGCAGAATGTTCGAGGCAGATGATTGAAAGTAGAACTAAGAAACAAGTAAGCAACTATCAACAGTATTTGTCGGTCGTGAAAACAGGCATTGGAAAAGTGAAGCTTTTGGTTGCAGGGGAAGTTGACTGTTTGTGGGACTACATACCAGAGGATAATAAGGATATTCTACCACATTACGTAGAATTGAAGACTAGTAGAGCTTTGGAAAATCCTTCCCATATTGTCAATTTTCAAAAGAAACTTTTTAAAACCTGGGCACAGAGTTTCTTGTTAGGAGTCAGAAAAATAATATATGGCTTTAGAGATGATAATCTTATCCTTCGCAGCGTAGAGATTTATCAAACAGATGAGATACCAATTCTTATCAAAGATAACCCTGTTAAAGAACAAGACAAGCATGAAAGTATAAACTGCATGAATGCATTAAAATGGTACGGCGCCGTCATAGAATGGATACAACAATCCGTACCTATCGACGATGAATCAAAAGCATACAGATTAAGCTATGACCCAGGTTCTAGATCTTTTGCACTTCATGAATTGCTTACCGATGAAAACAAACGCTTAAGAAATGGAGGAATTTTGACTCAAGAGTTCAAGGATTGGAGAAATGCTATTAAATCTTAGGGGTACTCGCCTGTTTTTTCAAAGAAAAGAAGAGTAACGCAAACGTCTTGAGTAATAAACAAGGGTATTATACGTTGATGAGGACCATCTTTCAACAAAATTCTGAGCGTTCTATTGGGCTGGATTCTGTTTTACGACAGTTTAATTAAGCGACTATATGGTCCTTTAATATTCTGTAATAAATTTGCAACATTTATTTTATGGTAATTGTCACGTCTTTTTTGCATTCATGGTTTGTTTGTTAGTGCATTTGGCACTGTAATATATAGAGGCGAGATGAGGTTGTTCACTTTTGTTAAGTTATACAATTATGTTGACTCCAAATTAGTATCTGGTCACAAACATCACGGATTCAAGGTAATATCCAATAAAAGCGTTTCTAAAGATTGCTAAGAACATGGTTTGTTACTTTTATGTAGGGTCATTATAAGAAAAGAATATACGCAATTTTGCAACCATCTTCTGTTACACTGTAGTTCGTCACTTCCTTGAAATACTTACAAAATATTTCAATGTTCCAAAGAAATAAGTTGTACACAACGAAACAAATTAGATTCGAATTTTTTCTTCGGATATTTATTACTCAATATACTGTAACCGCAACAGAAAGAGACAGGAAAAAGGACGAAAAAGCGAAGAACTAATTGACATTCCGTGGAATTTTAAGCATCGCTATTCAACTTCAACATCTAGATATATTTGACTGTTAATATCTAATTTGTGGACATTTTAGTTGTTTTACCGTTTATGTATATATATTTATGGCATTATGATAACAATCGTTATATTTAAGAAGCATGCTTCGGTTATATCGGTCATTACGCACACAAAACAGTGAAATCATTCACATGCTGGATTCGCTGTAACCGATGACGACCCGTAAGCGCTTACTGAGCTGGAGCTTCGCTGGACTTTCAACCTCTGTAAGCTCAATACCTCACACTGACCCATCTTTCAATCCTTATAATTCACTAAAAACTTGAATAAGCTACTTTTCAGTCAGTTTGGTTTCATCTTTCCCTTCCCCACCAGAACCGTGGTTTAAAAATAGTGAGCCGCGCTTGCAACGTTAGCGATGTTTATCACTAAGCACCCTGTGAGAAATCTCGCGCGCATTCCAATTAGTGCATGTTAGGGTCACATTACGTCGTGGTGAGCGCGAAACTTTCCCACATTGATACCTCTGCTCCCCGTGTTATCTACCGAGGTTCATCATCGCGCCCAATTATATACCTGTAATAACTAATCGATCTGTTCTGGACCGGATTCAGTAACTATCTACGACCACCCCGCTTACATGTCTCAGGCGAACATATAAAGCAAAAAATTCCCCAGAATATAACGGCGATTTGACACACCTGATAGTATTATAAGTAAATCTGAGTTAAGAAGTATCTTTATTATAGCTAACTTATAAATTATTTGAATAAAGATGGCACCAACATATACGAACTCCAATGGTTGCCCAATTCCAGAACCATTTGCTACTCAAAGAATTGGTGAGCATGGTCCTCTTTTGTTACAGGACTTCAATTTGATTGACTCTTTAGCTCACTTTGATCGTGAGAGAATCCCAGAGAGAGTTGTTCATGCTAAAGGTTCTGGAGCATATGGTTACTTCGAGGTCACGGATGACATCTCAGATGTCTGTGGTGCTGCCTTCTTAGACACTGTTGGAAAGAAGACAAAGATTTTCACCAGATTCTCAACTGTTGGTGGTGAGTTGGGTTCTGCTGATTCAGCTAGAGATCCAAGAGGTTTTGCCACTAAATTTTACACTGAAGAAGGTAACTTAGATTTGGTATATAACAATACCCCAATTTTCTTTATTAGAGACCCATCAAAGTTTCCACATTTTATTCATACTCAAAAAAGAAATCCAGAAACTCACTTGAAAGACCCAGATATGTTTTGGGATTACTTGACCTCTAATCAGGAAGCCACTCACCAGGTCATGATTTTGTTCTCAGATCGTGGTACTCCTGCTTCTTATAGAACCATGAATGGTTACTCAGGTCATACTTATAAATGGTCCAACAAGAAAGGAGAATGGTATTACGTTCAGGTTCATTTCCTTTGTGATCAAGGAGTCAAGAATTTGAATAATGAACAGGCAGGTGAGTTGGCCGGTTCTAACCCAGATTTTGCTCAAGAAGATTTGTTCAAGAACATTGCCGCGGGAAATAATCCATCCTGGACTTGTTATATTCAAACTATGACTCCTCAGCAAGCAAAGGAAGCACCATTTTCTGTTTTTGATTTAACGAAGGTCTGGCCGCATAAGGACTATCCATTAAGAAGATTTGGTAAATTTGTCTTGAACGAGAACCCAAAGAACTACTTTGCTGAAGTTGAGCAAGCAGCTTTCTCCCCAGCCCATACTGTTCCTTATATGGAACCATCTGCTGATCCAGTTTTGCAATCGAGATTATTCTCTTATGCTGATACTCACAGACATAGATTGGGTACTAATTATACTCAAATCCCAGTCAATTGTCCAGTCACTGGTGTATTTAACCCACACATGAGAGATGGTGCTATGACTGTAAATGGTAATTTAGGCTCAACACCAAACTACTTGGCCACATCTAGACCCGTTGAATTCAAAAACTTTAATTTGCAAGAACAACAAGAGGTGTGGGAAGGCGCTGCCTGCCCATTCCACTGGAAGTGCACTGACGAAGATTTCAAGCAGCCTGCTGCTTTATGGGAAGTGTTGGGCAGATATCCAGATGGTCAAGCACATTTGGCTCATAATGTTGCTGTTCACGTTGCCAATGCATCTCCACACATTCAAGATAGAGTCTTCGAAATGTTTTCTAAGGTTAATCCTAACTTAGGTAATGCTATTAAAAAGGAGGCTTTACAAATCTCTCCAAGAAAATAAATCATTTGATTGAAGCTCAAGGTACTCATCACTTCATTGATGTTTGTTTACAAGAGGTTTAGTTTGTAGTAAATAATGAATTTGATGTTAATTTATTAATTATATGTAATAAAGTTTTAGCTAGTTACCTAAACTAAGCATTCGATTAAGAGCTGTTTTCACAGTCTTCATAATATCTCTGATACCATACGAGATCACAACTTAGTAGTATTGCAAGATTCACACGAGCAAGATGATCCACATTTGCAAGATGATCCGCAACATGAGCTGGACGATGGTCCGGACTTAGTAGTCTGTGATGAGCCGTTCGAAGTATTTTGACCACACATTTGATTTCAGGTATATTTTTGTTGAAAAAACTCAAGTCATTGTAAATTTCTCTCGAATCGCGCTCCTTTTTATATATATGATAAGAAATTGCGGATACACCTACCCTGTTAGGAAGTTATAAGCTAGACTTGAAAATTTAATGTAGACTACCAAGAGCTTCTACAGGCTCTACAAATGAGCAGTAATATAGAAAAAACAGTTAAATGTCTGGAAATCGTCATAGACTATAAAAATTTTATCTTCTTGTCAAACCCCGTCACTGAAATTTAAAATCCCTTATGTTTCCTTATATACTATTAAGTTTGCTTCTAAATGTCTTAGTACAGTTGTTAAGTATGAACTAGATGTAAGCCAATAGCTAACTAATATAGCTCTAAAAGATAATTTTGGTGACCCAGTAAAGTTCTTATGTTTCATCATCTCAGGAAAACCTACGGTTGAGGATGTACATCGTCATTAACTTCACTTTTTCTCTATAAATGATATGCAAGTTGCCCCGAAAAAGACTTTCAATTGTATTCAATATTCAATATTCAATATCAATAACTAATATTGAGCTCCGCTGGTATGTTTCGCTATAGATTTCTGGTACTCATCGGTATGCCTCAAGATCGATGGTGGAGGGTTTGGAAAGTTGGGTAGATTTGGAGGTGGCGGTAATAAAAACTCATTCTCTCCTACTTTTTTATTGGAACTTCCAGGAGCATTACGGTTCAAATAAGCGAGAGTTATTTCATAAGGAAGTTCTGTGGGATCCCAAATGCCAGTTTCCTTTGCCTTAGTTTCATAGTAATTGCAATAATATCTAATATGGTTCTTGCCCATCAAATGAGACTTCCTGACACTCATTGTGTCATGAGTCAAATACGACTTACAGTAGTCGCAGTAATACTTAGGCATGATATCTGTTGATGAAGAGTCTGCCTTTATTTTTTTAAAAACATAAAACAAGTTTTTATCTGTCTTATATGCCGGTGGGTTCAACATCATATGACGAAGCTTTAGCAGCTGCATCATCTCATAATTATGGATGCGTCCCAACTTCAAATATATACTAATGTGACTTCTGTATCTAGCCTTAATCATAAGAGTTTGGGAAAGTATTTACGTTTACAGAGTTAATATAATACCATACGATTTTGCATATTCATCAATGCTTGAGACGAAGCATTATCTTGATGTGATCATTAAAGCCATTACCATCAAAGAATCAGTTAACTTTTCTTAATAGCATACAGCATGTCGGTTGCGTCACAGCATTCATTCATGAGTCAAGAAGACTCTCTCAGTTGGTTGCTATAGTGGGTAGTGGTACACATCGACATGATTAGTTGCATATTAAACAAGAGCTCCCATATTACTCCATTCAAGGACGTAATAACATCTACGCAAACTCGCTTTCAGTTTCAACCTCATCTTAACTACGACCATTGATATTAATTGGCTTATATCTATAGAGCTGCTAAGATTCTTCATTTTGAGAAGAAAGCAAAAAGAGAATCTTATATGCATGTTATGAGATGATCACATGATTCATGATCCGCCAATAAAATTGAACAGTTAAATTGGTGGAATGCACTTCCACAACCGATATTCGGGCCAAAAAAACTATTGAATGAACCCACTTCAATCTACTATAATTAAAGTCAATAATAAATAAGTGGAAGGAATTTGCATCATGATGTTCAGGCAATCAGTTGTAAGTATTAACATGTGTATTCAAACAGATTTGTGATTGAACATTTTCAAATGAAAATGAAATTTTTTATATTTGTTTTATTGATAGAAAAGAGAATATTCAATTGAATACTAACTAGATTTAGCGTTTCATCGCTTCTAGAAGGTCATTATCAGCTACACCAAGAAGAAGCAACTTGGTATCAGACTTGTACGTCCAACAAATTAAACAGTTCAAACCAACGGCTCTTTCCAACAAGGAGATTGAGGAATCTGTTAAAAAGTTCCAGTTGCCAGGCAAGCCATCTATCCCAGAAGCAGAAATTTCTTCGCAAGCCTTAGGTGAATATGAATCCGCTCCAGTTGAAGTTCAAGATGCTCCTTCCGCATCTCAAGCTGCAAAGCCAGCAGGTGAGGAAGATTGGTTTGTTTTTGAAGAAGCCGAGGAACACCATTGAGAATTATAACATTTGAGATCATGGATATCCCCAAGTGGGAGCTTCATGTTGAATTTTTTCTACATGAGGCAACCATTTATTTATGGAAAATTTGGTTACTTAAGTGTTGCGTAAAAGATGGCTAGACATTGTCTATCCGTGTAAAAAAATAGAATGAATAAAAACATCATCTCCGAATGCTTCTTTTGTAGTAATAGATTGGCTACTTATGTACGATACGTGCTTCTGATAGTATTCAGATTTCCATGAAAGTCTTGGATGACTCTATTTTTGGAGTTCAGGCCATCATTAACTGCTTTCGAGGTGTTCTAATCCAATGGATTTCTTTTTTCTTTGAATTTGAAATCAATCAATCATCCTCTGTTACATTTACTCTTTAATAGCACTGATTTATAAACTGATAAACTGATAAGAATAAGATTTATTTGATCTTAATTTTTTTTTTTAAATCGCGAGTATATTTACCTTTGTTTTTATGTTGATAATAACAGCCATTTGAACCATAGTTGATGCCTAATAATAAAACATGTCAACAGATAGACCTTATTTGGATATTGAGACCATAAAAAATGCTGCTGAGCTAGTCAATTCCACATTGATTTCAAAAGCTTATATCGACGATGAAATCAAGTTCATTTCTATCGACTGGAAAGATCTCTTAAAGAATCAAGTGTCAGATTTAAAAATTACGGAAGAGATATACAATAACGACAAAAATGGGCTCAATATTATATATTCTTTGTTGCAGGCGCTTGATAGAAGTAAAGCGCAGCATCGGTCTTCGAATAAGATCCTTGGGCAGAAAGACGCCATGATAGGTACCCTTAATAAAAAAATTGAATCACTTGAAAGTAGACTAGTTGATTCTGAGTCTAGATTGGATAAGGTAATTCAATTTGACAAAGGAAGTCTCACAAAGAAGGTTCAGGAACTAAGTCGGATCAACAAAATTCAGACTCAGGATTTGAATAAACTTAAGATTTGGTGTTCAGATGTCAGAGCTAAATATCATATTGAATTGAAAAAAAAGAATTTGGAGATAGATCAGTTGAGGAATAAATTGATATCTAAAAGAAATTTGTCGTCAACGATAACTTATGGAAGACCTCTTTCGTCGTCCCCTTCAGAAGACATTCCAAACGTGAACCTGAACGTGGTTCATAATAATATTCCAAGTATTGATAATAGCTCCTTACACGTCCACCAGTCATCTAACTTAGAGCCTTTGATACAGAAAGAATATGAAGAAATTGTATCCGGGTTGACAACAGTAATTGAAAGTTTAGTTACTGAGAATTTCAAACTCGCTACATTTATAAAGTCCCTCAATGATTATTATACTAATCTTAACAATCAAATTTCAAACTCAAAATTTAAAAATTTAGAGACAAATTTGCTAAACCCATCGGAAGCGATTGATTTAAATGCTATATCGAATTCAGACTCAGATGAGACTAAAAAACATTTCGATGAAATGGAATCCTTTGACTATGTCGCAAAGCCATTATTGAATAACATATATAGAAACTACCATAACATAAGCAACTTGGTGGAGCAAATTAGTACAAATTCCATGACGAGCCATCATGAATCAGAAGATATGAGAAAAATAAAGCAATTAACTGAGGAACTCGAGATAACAAAAAGAAACTGGCAGGAAGCAATCAAAACTTTGGAGAGTTGGAAGGCTTATCGGCGTAAAAGTGACGTTAAAGATTAATCCCTATCATTTTCTATTTGACTTCGACCAGAGTGCACAATATCCCGTAAGGCTCATTTAATACTTTTGGGAGAGCCTATGTTTTTCAATACTGTCGTTTCTAGAGAAATGACTCTCAATGGAAAATCTTTAACTAAATCCTTCTCTTGAGTATCGCTTATCGGTGATTCCCTAAACCTGAGAGAAAGATTGCTAGTGTTTGCATCATACTCCAAATAGGTATTAAGAATGATACCTGTACAATAGACCTCGTCATATTTTAAATCAGATGTGTCCATTACGATATCAATTTCCGAATGCTTGTTCATGGTTTCCTGCGAAGATAGATTTTCAGTGAAATCAACAATATCTGTAGATTCATTAGTGTCGACTATTTCTTCCGAAGTAATCCTTGAAGTACATCGAAGAGATTTATTGATTTCTTTATCTTCATCTTCATCTTTTATATAAAATTTCACGATTCTTAAGAGATCCCCAGCCTGTAGAACATTGAACTCATTTTCATGAAGACCGTGAAAAGATTCCACAGCGACAACAATACCTCCTAAGGATATGAATGACCCCAGAAAAGGATCTCTAACTTGTCTGATCATTTTTTTGTCTTTGGAGCACTGTATCAACTTTTGCAACATTAAAGTTCGAGAAAAGCTGTCATATTGATCGTAATTGCCAAAAGCCATACCAGAAGGTTCCGCTATAATGGTTTTGAGACTATTATACTTAGTATTATAGTTGATAGAAGTTACTTTATTCTCCTTGAAGCCCTTTCTCCCTTCTCCGGCTACCTCGCACCTACTGTTGGTATGATCCATTGCACTCATATATGCCAGTGTGTCTGTATTCATATTATCATCTTTGGAGATGTTGACTAATATATCTCCATCAATTGCTGAGCTCAATGGGGATAACATCTTTTCTGACATTGGGACGCTTCTCAAAGCTATGTTAGACAGAGTTTGATCCCTAGTTCCATTGTCTCCAACGAGACTTTCTTCATCTTCGCTTCCTACTGGCCAAAAATTTGATCGGATTTCGGCTGCTTTGGTCTGTTTTAGACTCCTAGGTCTCCCAATACCTAACTGTAAATCTTTAAATCGGTAGATGTCTCTACCAACATAAACTGTACAACAACAACATGTATATGCGACCACGATTAAGGTAGTTATGAAAAATACACCCACTATGGATGCCACAATTGATCCAATGACTACACCATTATCCGTCATGTTCTATGACTTATTAATATTACGGTACAATAAAATATATCTCTCTTCTGAAATGCTTAGACGTGGTAAGAGGATTTGGTTGCAAAGTTATATCTTGGATGATGCACGACTTTAAGATCATACAAGATTGTGACTGAGCAGCTCTTTTGAATTAGTCCTTAAATTTCGAAGGTGCTCCAAATCGATCTAATTCGGAATCAATGTCTATGAGATCATCCAAGAGTGCCTGGTCGTTTTTCTTTTGCAATTCTCTTTCAGAATCAATTTGCCTATATTTCCGCTTCGACTTCTTAGCTCTACTTTCTTTCTGCTTTTTCTTCCTGTCCGCAATAACAGCCGTTCTACAAGTTTCTGGATGTTGAATTTCCTCTAACTTCAACGCTAGAATTTCCCTTGCTCTCTTTCTATTCTGTTCTTGTGATCTCGAGTATTGGCAGGTGACGACTATGCCAGAGGGCTTATGAGTTATCTGGACCTTACTGTTACTTTTATTGATCTTTTGTCCTCCAGGGCCCCTGCCTCCCTTTAAGAAATTCTCCTCTAATTCATCTTCTATAATTAACCACTTGGGCCTTGGAGGTAATTTGTTCTTTTTAGGAATACTGTAAGATCTGCTGTTAGAAATAGGGCCATGAAATACGAAAGTTGTCCATCTGTGGGCTGCCTTAACTTTAAGGAAATTCTTCAACATTGTTAATATATAAGTATTTCAATCACTATGAGATATTGGAATAATGAAGGATCCGGAACATGAGAAGATGTTGAGATATTGCTTCAATCTTAAACGACAATAATAAAATGGTTTTCTGAGTAAATTTGGTCCTGTACGTAAGACCATTCGACATTGATCTCTATCAAGACTATTCAAGGCAGTTGATTAAGAATGTTAAAAGGTGGCAAGAAGTGATAGCTGAAGAGGCAACGAGAGGAGACGAAAGGCGAAAAAATAACTTAACTTATAGCTTTTATATTTTATATTTTCTCCCAGTATGACCGCCTGAAAGCATGAGATAAATGTAATGGGTACGATACGAATTTTCTATTGCTCGTTGATTATACTGACATCTACTTGCAGAATTTAAATCATGGGTCATAAACAGGCATTGAGTTAGCATCATAATAGGCTCACCGATGCATTGCAACATGGTCTGTCAACGTGTTATAGATTGTTCAGAGTTTCGATAAAATCTTAAATATGTAAAGCTTAATTTGTAAAAAGCTCTTTAGAAAGTATATGTGAAATACTGTTTCATAGTTAGTACAATTCCAAGTCCAACCGTACCCGATGATTTCGACTAGAAGTCTCTTTCTAGTGTATTGTGTTACTCAGGATGAAAGTTTCAAACAATTTAGCTCATCGGACGCGCTTCATTTTTGAAGCATTTTTTCCTTTTTAGGTAAGTCTATTGGGGACATTAACACGTCTATCTCAATTATAATTCACAACTATTTTAATTAACAGCTTTTCAGTTTTAAGTTCATATTGATTCTTATCGTTGATTGACTGTCAATCTCTTATTTCAAAGCTAATTATAATATGTCATTCGAGAGACCAGAGATCTATGGCGCACAGGTCTTACCTGGCGAACAACCACAGGAAAACTCGTTCAACGAAATAACAAGAGCCTTTCGTTCTTTTATCCTTGAATTTAGGCTTGGTAGTCAGTTTATTTACAGAGATCAGCTAAGAGAAAATCTACTTATTAAGAATTATTTTTTGAAAGTCAATTCAGAACATTTAATAGGCTTCAATGAAGAATTGAATAAAAAATTAACTGATGATCCTACAGAAATGATTCCTTTATTCGAAAATGCCATTACTGACATTGCGAAGCGGATTGCTTATATCTCAAATGAAGAGACCCCGACAGATTTTCCAAGCTGCCAGTTGATATTATATTCAAATGCATCAAAAACATCTATAAGGAACTTGGACTCTGAGAGTATTTCAAAAATTGTGAGAGTAAGTGGAATAATTATCTCTGCATCTGTATTGTCTTCAAGAGCCACTTTAGTGCAATTGATTTGCCGCTCATGTAAACACACAATGAAAATTAGAGTTCATTCAGGATTTGGCCAATTGAATTTACCTAATAAATGTCAAGGTACACACAATTTTGATGATACTTCTACCCAGGAAAAATGTCCCCCAGATCCGTATACAATTGTACATGACAAGTCTACCTTTATCGATCAACAGGTGTTGAAATTGCAAGAGGCGCCAGATATGGTGCCTGTAGGGGAAATGCCTAGGCATATTCTTTTGCAAGCTGATAGATATATGACTAACCAAGTAGTTCCCGGTACAAGAGTTACAATTGTTGGTATATACTCTATTTATCAAGCCAAAAGCCGATCTTCTGGGACTCTTAATACAGTGGCTATTCGTAATCCTTATTTACGTGTGTTAGGAGTTCAAACGGACGTTGATAATGGAGTAGGAGGACAAGGTATTGTTTTCAGTGAAGAAGAGGAAGAAGAGTTTTTAAGACTCTCTAGAATTCCTAATTTATATGATGTATTTGCTGATTCTATTGCACCTTCTATCTACGGAAATAAAGATATTAAGAGAGCAATTGCCTGCTTATTAATGGGAGGGTCCAAGAAGATATTGCCTGACGGTGTCAGATTAAGAGGGGACATTAATGTCTTACTATTGGGAGATCCAGGTACAGCAAAATCTCAGTTATTGAAGTTCGTTGAGAAGATTGCACCGATAGCTGTCTATACATCAGGTAAAGGTTCATCAGCTGCAGGTCTAACTGCTTCTGTTCAAAGGGACCCACAAACGCGTGATTTTTATTTGGAAGGTGGTGCCATGGTATTGGCAGATGGAGGGGTGGTGTGTATTGATGAGTTTGACAAAATGAGAGATGAAGACAGAGTGGCAATTCATGAGGCAATGGAACAACAAACGATTTCAATAGCGAAAGCAGGTATCACTACTGTATTGAACTCAAGAACTTCAGTATTAGCGGCTGCAAATCCTATTTTCGGAAGGTATGATGACTTGAAAAGTCCAGGTGAAAACATAGACTTTCAAACCACGATTCTTTCCAGATTCGATATGATCTTCATTGTTAAAGATGAGCACAATGAACAGAGAGATATTTCAATTGCTCAACATGTTATGAATGTTCATACCGGTGGCAAGTTTTCTGAACAAAATCAAGAAGGCGAAATATCCATCGAAACCATGAAAAGATATATTCAATTCTGCAAGCTCAAATGTGCACCTCGTTTGTCCCCAGAGGCGTCTGAAAGGTTGTCGTCTCACTATGTCTCCATAAGACGTCAATTACAGATTAATGAAACTGATATGAATGAACGCCTGTCAATTCCAATTACGGTTAGACAGCTTGAAGCTATCATCCGTATTACAGAATCCTTGGCAAAACTACAATTATCACCCGTAGCTTCTGAGGAACATGTTGAGGAAGCAATCAGACTCTTCACAGCATCAACCATGAATGCGGTTGATCAAGGTGTCTCTAGTGGTGGGCTTATAACCAGCGGAGAAATGAATCAAGAGATTAAGAAGATTGAGCATGAACTAAGGAGAAGACTTCCAATAGGATGGTCAACGGCATACAAGACACTAAGAAGAGAGTTAGTTGACTCTGGTAAAGCCAGCCATGCTGCTCTCGACAAGGCTCTCTATATTATGGAGAGACATGAAGTCATTAAATTTAGGCATCAACGCCAAAATATTTTACGATGCGGAGTCTGAAAATTTATTTATTTACTGTTTCCCTAGTTTATGTATTTTCTTCAGTCTTCAAATAATTATAATGAATATATAAAGTTCTGCACATAATGAACGATTTTTTTACGAATATATTATTTCTTCGAATATCTCTTTGTAAAACTTTATAGATTCAAGCTTCATACAATATGACTACTGACGAACAGATTAGCGATGGTCATGATGACTTTATGTTTTTTGGCTTGGGTGGGTGTAATGAAGTTGGTCGATCATGCCATATAATTGAGTACAAGAATAAGGTAATTATGTTGGATGCTGGTGTTCATCCAGGACTATCAGGCTTGTGCTCATTGCCTTTTTATGACGAATATGATCTATCTAAGATTGACATCCTTTTGATAAGCCATTTCCATTTGGACCATGCTGCATCTTTACCATATGTGATGCAGCATACAAACTTTAAGGGAAGAGTATTTATGACGCATGCGACAAAGGCAATTTATCGATGGTTACTTTCAGATTTTGTGAGAGTTACATCAATTGGTGGTGGAGGTGACTCAAGACTTAATAATGGGACTTCAGGAGATGGTTCCAGTAATTTATATACCGATGATGATTTAATGGGCTCATTTGACAGGATTGAAACAATTGATTATCATTCTACCATTGAGATCGACGGTGTTAGATTCACTGCGTTTCATGCTGGCCATGTCTTGGGTGCTTGTATGTATTTAATTGAAATCGGGGGGCTTAGAGTCCTTTTTACTGGTGATTACTCTCGTGAGGAGGACAGACATTTGCAAGTGGCTGAGGTTCCCCCAATGAAGCCCGATATTTTAATTACAGAATCGACCTTTGGAACAGCTACCCATGAACCAAGGCTCGAAAAGGAAACTCGGATGATGAGAATCATCCATTCTAGTTTATTGAAAGGCGGTCGTATCCTCATGCCAACTTTTGCATTGGGACGAGCACAAGAATTGCTATTGATTTTAGAAGAATATTGGTCTCAGAACGAAGATCTTCAAAATATAAGTATATATTATGCCTCCTCTTTAGCAAGGAAGTGTATGGCTGTATATCAGACTTACACCAATATTATGAACGATCATATTCGTCTAACTGCATCAAGTACTAATGAAAAACAAAACCCTTTTGACTTTAAATTTATTAAATCCATTAGAAGCTTGGGTAAATTTCAAGATTTGGGCCCATGTGTTGTCGTTGCATCTCCAGGTATGTTGCAAAATGGTGTCTCTAGAGAGTTGTTGGAAAGGTGGGCTCCCGACCCTAAGAATGCTGTCATAATGACAGGTTATTCCGTTGAAGGTACGATGGCCAAGGAGCTACTATCTGAGCCACAGACCATTCCTTCACTTATAAATCCGGAAATGACTATACCTCGTCGTTTGAATATTGAAGAGATATCTTTTGCTGCTCATGTAGATTTCCAAGAAAATGCTGATTTTATAGATAAGATCAATCCTCTGAAAATAATTTTGGTTCACGGAGAAAGTAATCCCATGGGTAGATTGAAATCTGCATTATTGAGTAAGTATGCCTCGAGGAAAGGAACGGAGCAGGAAATAAAAGTGTTCAACCCTAGAAACTGTGACGAACTTAAGATAAACTTTAAAGGTCTAAAGGTCGCCAAGGCCCTAGGCTCATTAGCAGAAGAACAGATCGATGAGCTCAAGGATAAAATTGAAGAAATTTTAGAAGAGGGAGTGAAGGAAGAAGACGATTCAATGAATATCGATGATGAGAAAAAAGAAATCGAAGAAACTGAAAAAGATGGAAATTTGACTCCCAAAAAGGAAGATGGAGAAAATGACGTGCAAAAGAGAAATGAAGAAGACGAACAAAATGTAATAAAATTAGATAAACCGATATCTGGCGTTCTTGTCTCGAAAGATTTCGATTTGAACCTTCTTCAATTACAAGATTTGCATGAATTCACTCAGCTATCAACCTCCATAGTCAAATCTAAAATTAAGTTGAAAATAAATGCAGACATATCATTAATGCAATGGCATTTAGAACAGATGTTTGGTTTTATCAAGATAATTAGTGATGATAAAGATCTTTGGGAGTGTCTCATTATGGACATGATTGATATCACTGTGGACAGATCAAAACAAGGTGGACTTTTTTTAACAGTTGAGTGGATCAATGACAATCTCATAGCAGATTCGTTGGCTGACAGTGTCATAGCCATCCTATATTCTATTGACTCGTCACCGGCATCCGTCAAAATTTCGTCGAAATCTCTGTCACATCTGCATCATAAGATTAAAAAGGAGGAGCTGGATAACGATATAATAGAGAATGATGGCTTAGCACATGCAAGCAGCTCGATAAGCAGTAGACTTCATCGTATCTCGGAATTATTGAAAGCTCAATTTGGAGAAGCTTTCTCGCTAGAGGACAGTAAATCTGCAATAATTAAGATCGGTAATAATAAGGCGAAGATTGACTTCGTAAATTTGTCGGTCGAATGTGGCTCCAAAATTTTGAAAATTCGAATTGAAAACATTATTAAAAGAGGGTGTGATTTAGCAGCTCCCTTAAGCCAGTCAGAGAAATTTGTATAGGTTACTTCAACATAATAAAGCATTTACATCTTCTCGGTCGTGTAAAGTCCATTTTTTTACTATATTTTCTTTTGATGTTCAGACGTTAAATCTTATAACTAACGTAGTTTCATTACCTTTGTAATAAGACTAAAGCAAATACTATGGCGTAAGTATAAACTTTTCGTTTGATTTCTACTGCGTGTAATACTGACGATACATTTAGTGAGTTGGTTGACCGTCCGCGTTCAGAATTGACTGAGCTTGAGCTCCAAAAGCTAGAGGAATTTGAGTTTTCACACGGTCCCATGTCATTGCTTCAAAGAGCAGTGGAAAGTAATGGTTTGATAGTTATCTCCTGCAGAAATAACCACAAGCTTATTGCTAAGGTTAGAGCGTTTGATAGACATTGTAATATGATTTTAGAAAATGTTAAAGAACTTTGGACTGAGTCTGTGAAGAATAATAAAGGAAAAAAGATAAAAGATATATCTAAGGAAAGATTCATATCCAAGATGTTTCTTAGAGGCGATTCTGTGGTTATAATTTTAAAAGCCTAATGTGCATTGCAAGTTCCATATAAATATACACTTGTATATTCTTATTGAAATTGAAAAGTGGAAATATCTCAGTTCAGTGGACTGTACTCTCTGAGTAGTGCAATCATTAGTATTAATTACGGATCTGATACGTCTTCTGCATTCGGTGATTTGTGGAAAGGTCTGAAATCCCGTTCTTCTAGCATAATATGCTCTTCTGGACATAGTTGGAATGTCCAAAGAGTTCCTATATACATATAAATAATGTGACGAGTTTATCCAGGCGAACTTTAACAACATCGTAAAAATTTGTTTTTAATGAGTTTGTCGCAGTAATACACCCAAAACTGTAATTTTAAATATGATAGAACACTTTCTTGTTTAGAAGATTAAATTTGTTGCTTAATAGTTTAAATCCTTCAGCTTTAAGGTACCCAGCGGTATAGCAGTTACATATTTACCGTTATTTGCGGTAAATAAATATGAAGCTAAAACTCAGGACCCAAAGCACCGAAGCCTTGAAATCTACACTCTCTTTGATAAGCCGAGTTAGAAGGTTTGTGGTACTTCGATTTACATATTCCCAACTATATATCATTCTGGTTGACGAATATTCACTGGAGCCCCAAGTATGGTGCAAACTACAGATGAATAGCATATTTGACCAGGTTGAAATTCAGAGTCTAAAAGATAACACTATTTTACTTGAAATAAATATTGATTTATTTCTTCAGACGCTTAAGCATTTCGACAGAGCAAATAGTGATGGATTGAATATAAGACTCCAGAGGAAAGACACTCTAGGGGGTGAAGGTGTTGCAACAAAACAAGGAAGGGTGGCATCATTGGCCATGTATTATTCTAACATTAATTCACATCAGAACTCAATTAATCATACATTCAGGATTCCAGTTAAGATAATGAAAAATAACGATGAAAGCTTCATATCAAGAGAGCCTGAGCTAAGAGATGTACAGTTGATGATGAAGCTACCAAATGAATTCGTCACGACCTATAAGAGACTCGAGAAGTTTAAAAAGCCAAATCAAAAGGAACTCTTAACGATCAAAGCAAGCCGAAGGAATGAAGGGCTACTTGCTTTTGTTCTCAAGGAGGAAGGAAAGTATAGAGTGACTATTACTTGGAATAACCATTTGGAAGTTATAAAACCTGACAACCCGAATCTCAATAATAGTAACAATGGTCTAGATACGTTCCAGAGCATTCGAGAGTCCCAAACTTCCACAAACGAAGAAATTGAGGAAGAAGACAGAGAGATTCATGTTAAACTTAAAGATTGGCTGATGTCTTCGAGGATCGTGGCAACTTGTAAGTCTATCTTATTTCTAATGACTCTGAATGGGTGTATGTTGCATTGCTTACTAGATGACGCAGGTAATATTCAAATTACCTATCACATTACTGGTGTTGTTGTACGCTCTGATACTGATAATATGTAATTTTTCCTTTAACTTGCTTCTAATGACTCATGCCTTTTCGTAATTTTTGCAATTAGTCTCGCGAACATCGTTTTTTAAACTTTAATACTTTTTTTTATTTTTGATGTCATCTTCTTTCAAATATTTCTTAAGAAATGACAGAAGAAAGAAGTTTAGATAGAAAGGAGCCTTCATATTTTGGAGCTGGACCGGCTTTAATACCTGGCTCAGTTTTGAAACAAGCGGCTTACGACCTCATCAGTTATGATGGAGACAACATAGGTGTCGGAGAAATATCGCATCGTTCAAAGCCTGCTATTAAAATAATAGACGATACTAAAAGAAATTTAAAAAATCTTCTAGATATCCCAGACACTCATGAAGTATTTTTTATGCAAGGAGGTGGTACTACTGGCTTTTCATCGATTGTGTACAATCTTATGGCCAACTATGCCAAGACTCATAATGGTAAGAAAGGTAAAGCCGCCTACGCAATTACTGGATCGTGGTCGAAGAAAGCAACCGAAGAAGCTCAAAGATTGGGATTTGATGTTGAAATTGCCGTTAATACGGCGGATAAGAAATATGGTGATATTCCACCTTACTCTGAGTGGAAACCAATTGACAAAGAATGTGCTTATTTGTATATTTGTGACAATGAGACTGTGAATGGAACTGAATTTCACGATATCCCTGGATCTGATTATCTTCCAGAAGGTGTTGAGTTGGTCGCTGATATGTCATCTAATATTTTGTCCAAGCAAGTCGATGTTAGCAAATATGGGCTCATTATGGCAGGTGCTCAAAAGAACATAGGACTTGCGGGTTTAACTATTTACATCATAAAACGTACTCTTCTTGAACAAGCATCAGACTCAGAATTGCACAAGTATGGTCTTCCTTTGGTTCCAATAGCCTTCCACTATCCCACAGTTGTGAAAAACAACTCCGCATACAATACAATTCCGATTTTCACTTGCCACATTTTGCAATTGGTCACTGCTAAATTACTCAATGATGGAGGGATCAAGTCAATTGAAGAAGTGAACGACAAGAAGGCTGATCTTTTGTATAACGCACTTGAAAAATATCCTAATTTCTACTTTTTACCAGTGGCCAATCCTGATATCAGATCAAGAATGAATGTTGTATTTAGGCTACCAAATGAGCAATTAGAAGAGAAATTTGTTAAAGAAGCAGCTGAAAAGAATTTGAAAGGTTTAAAGGGTCACAGATCTGTCGGAGGGATGAGGGCGTCGATTTATAATGCTGTCACTCTTGACAGTGTTAAACAACTTGTTGATTTCATAAATTATTTCGCTAAATCAAACTCTTGAGCTGGTTGAAAACAGTACCATGCAGCATAATATAATAGTATATATATACTGCTAATAGTCTTTTTACTAAGTAATAGGCAGAAGCGAAGTAAATCTTTATTTTATCTGAATTTTTTTATTTTTTATTTTTTATTTTTCTTGAACAGTCAATATATCAATATTCATCGCATCGTTATAAAAGAATCGTTAGGAAGGCTATTTACTTATGATAATAGCGTTCGCCAGTCGAGCAAGAGCCTCGAAATTCCTCAATGGGTTTTGTAGGGCTTCTTCTAATGCTGTTAGACAGCAGCAGGTGAAAAAAAATACAACTATTCAAGACAAAAAGCTATCGTTAGATAAAGATAACTATATTAAGTCGATCCAAGAAAGGATATCAAAGATTCCAATAGAAAATTACAGAAACTTTAGTATTGTTGCTCATATTGACCATGGAAAGTCTACATTGTCAGATAGACTATTGGAAATGACGGGTGTAATACAACCAGGTGATTCGAATAAGCAGGTATTAGATAAGTTGGATGTAGAAAGAGAACGTGGAATTACGGTCAAGGCTCAGACTTGTACCATGTTTTATAAGAATCCAATAACTAACCAAGATTACTTGCTACATTTGGTTGATACTCCAGGTCACGTCGACTTCAGAGCAGAAGTATCTAGGTCTTATGCTTCTTGTGGAGGTGCTCTCTTACTAGTCGATGCTTCGCAGGGTGTTCAAGCTCAAACCGTAGCTAACTTTTACTTAGCTTACAGTATGGGTCTAAAATTGATACCAGTAATAAATAAGATTGATCTTGATAATGCTGACATTCCAAGGGCGATGGACCAAGTTGAAAATACATTCGAGCTTCCTAGAGAAGACTGCATTCCTGTAAGTGCTAAAACAGGATTAAACATAGATAAGATTATCCCTAGTATAATTGAAAAAGTTCCTTGTCCAGCAGGTGACATAGACAGACCTTTGAAGGCATTATTAGTCGATTCGTGGCATGATCCATACGTGGGAGTTGTTATGTTGATCCATGTCGTTGATGGTAGCTTAAAAAAAGGAATGAAATTGATTTCAGCTCACTCAGAAAAGAGGTATGATGCAAAAGAAGTTGGGATCATGTATCCCGATAAAACTCCATTGCAGGCAATAACCGCAGGCCAGGTGGGTTATATAATTCCTGGAATGAAGGATCCTAGCGAAGCAATGATTGGTGACACATTTTTCCAATATGGTGAGCATCAGGGCCTAACGCCGCTCCCTGGCTTTGAAGAGCCTAAGCCAATGGTATTCGTTGGCGCTTTTCCAGCTGATGGAGCAGAGTTTAAGGTAATGGATGATCACATACAAAATTTGGTGTTGAATGATAGATCGGTAACTTTGGAAAAGGAAACCTCTAATGCATTAGGACTTGGTTGGAGACTAGGATTTTTGGGATCTTTACATGCTTCAGTATTCCAAGAGAGGCTCGAAAAGGAATATGGAGCTAAGATTATTTTGACTGCACCCACTGTCCCTTATAAGATGGTTTTCAATGATGAAACAGAAAAGGTGATTACAAATCCCAATGAATTTCCAGGAGCTGACTTCAGGAATCAGAATATTACCATGTTGATGGAACCGTATGTAAAAGCAATTATTACAACCCCAAATGAGTATGTTGGCGTGGTAATGTCACTATGTGAAAACAACAGGGGTATTCAGAAAGAACTAGAATATCTCACAACTGGTCAAGTCCTTTTGATTTATGATATACCGTTAGCTCAATTAGTAGAAGACTTTTTCGGAAAGCTCAAAGGATGCACGAAAGGTTACGCTTCACTAGATTATGAAGATTCTGGATACAGAAAGTCTGATATAGTAAAGTTGGAGCTTTGTGTAAATGGTGAGCCACAGGATGCTCTTACGCAGATTTCTCATCGATCTCAGACTCTTTCTAGAGGAAAGGAGAATGTTGCAAGATTTAAGGAGTACCTTAGATTTCAGCTTTTTGAGGTTGCAATACAGGCTAAAGTTGGTAACAAAGTTGTGGCAAGAGAAACTATTAAAGCGAAGAGAAAGGACGTGACGCAGAAATTACATGCTGCGGATATATCCAGAAGAAAGAAGCTTTTAGAGAGACAAAAGGAAGGTAAAAAACAAATGAAGTCAACAGGAAAAGTTCACATCGATCATTCGGCGTTCCAATCATTTTTGAGACGTTCATTTTAGATCGCTAATATAATAATCAATACAACATGTAAGTAGTGTATCCCATTTCTGTATATATTGAACATGCATCATATCAAAAGCTTAGATCACCTCTTTAAGAATTTTTTATATACAACGTTATTTGTTTCTTCGACATATCTGTACCCTGACTCATTCAAAAAGTCCTGGAAATCCTCTTCTTTTGTGTCTTCAGGTAAAGCGAAGCCACATAGAACCTTCCCAATATCGTGACCATGGTTCCTGTAATGGAAAAGAGTGATATCCCAGTCAGTCCTCAATGCTTTTAAAAACTTCGTCAAAGCACCTGGTCTCTCTGGAAATTCAAACCTGAATATCCTTTCATTCTTCAACTTATCAATTCCTGGGCCCGGTGATTTTCCTCCAACGAGATATCTTCCATGAGTTTTAGCTAGCTCATTACCCGAAATATCGTCAACCTCGTATTGATGGTCTTTATCGGTCATATTCTCTAGAATTGATCCCATCTCTTTCTCTTTATCTATGACATTAAAACTGACATATATGCTGGCGGGATAATTGCTGCTGAATCTGTATGAAAATTCAGTGATAGCTCTAGGATCGATTATGCTTTGTAACTTTGCAAATTCTCCAGGCCTTTCAGGAATAGTGACTACTAACGAAACCTCCTTTCCTTCTCCCAAAACAGCTCTTTCGCTAACGAACCTGAGCCTATCGAAATTCATGTTAGCACCACTCAATATACAGACATATGTTTTGTCTCGATGATCAATATCCTTATGTTCGTTAATATACTTCTTAACTCCTGCCACTGAAAGAACACCAGATGGTTCTGCTATCAGCCTTGTATCTTCAAATACATCTTTAATTGCAGCACATAATTCGTCAGTCAGGACTCTTACGACATCGTCCACATGTGTTCTGCATATTCTCCATGTTTCCTCACCCAATATCTTTACGGCAGTACCATCAGCAAAAACTCCTACTTTATCTAACGTCTCTCTTTTGTCTGCCTTCAACGACCGATATAAAACATCAGAATCATAGGTTACAACTCCGATAATCTTCACATGTGGAGCAACCTTCTTCAAGTACAAAGCTATACCTGCAATAAGCCCGCCTCCTCCAACAGGAACAAATACTGCTGTGAGCTTGTCCAATCTTGTTTGACGTGTTATTTCTAATGCAGATGTTCCCTGACCTGCAATGACATATGGATGATCAAAAGGGGGGATGTTTATCAAATTGTTTTCCACGCTTAACCTGGAACACTCCTTTTTGGCTGCATCAAAATCGTCTCCATAAAGGACAACTTGGGAACCTAACCTCGATACATTCTTATATTTGATTGAAGGAGTAGAGGTTGGCATTACAATAGTCAGGGGAATCTTCAATTTGTTGGCCGAATACGCAACACCTTGAGCATGGTTCCCTGCTGAACATGCTATGACACCTGTCATCGGCATCTCTGATTGTGCATTTAAATTAGCAATCATATTATATGCTCCACGCAATTTGAAAGAAAAGACTGGTAAAAGATCTTCTCTCTTCAAGTAAATATTGGAATTACACTTGTTCGCCAAATTGACGGCATTATGCAATGGGGTACCTGCTTCATCAACAACATCATACACTCGGGATGTCAATATCATTTTTATATAATCCACATCGCCTTCTGGCGTGTAGTCAGAGTCTAAAATTTCAGGATATCTCTTTGGATTTTTTACCGTGTTCCATAACCTCGTAGAAGTTCTAAGGCTTTTCTTTGTTGAAATAAAGCTACGAGGGTGCCTCATGAGCCTAGAAAGACTCATATTTTTAGCTATCATTTCCAGAAGTTAAAAGAATTACTTCTTCTATAATCGGCTCATGAAAAATTATCTAACGACTCGCACATTTAAATTTCAATGTCGCTACAGAATGACTCAAAACGGAATAGCATGGAACCATGCTAGCATTATGGAAAATAAAACTGCGTAACTAAGTAAAGTTTTGTGAAGAAGCTATATTCATGGTCACCATGGATGTTTGCTCCCAAGCTGATGGGAACTACAATCATTAGTTAGCTTCATGGGAAGCGTGCACAAGCTTGGGCAACCTTTTTTAAGCATATAAAAAACGTGAGTGGACAGTATCCTTAACGCATAATAAGAATACCGAATGTAGCCTTTATCTGACTTCTTCGGAAGAAGGTGTGCAAAGTTTAAATTCTTCTTTATATGCTTAGGAACAATAATATGCTTGAAGTGAACATGGCATATATATAGCATTATACGTTTTCGTGATATGTTGAATGTAGAGAAATTGGTGACGAAATAGCATATAAACAAGTTTAAATGAATAAGCAAATCATTAATTATCATAGCTTGCTCTTTGACCGCTCATTGAGTAACAATGGACTAGGAATGTGTGATTTATATACAGATGTGGATTGCCAGGAACAGTCTTCATATGCATATTTGAGCAACGATAACAGTTCATCTGTTATTGGAAGCTGCGAAATGCCAAATTTGCTCCCTTTAGAAACCATCAATTTCAACAGTGTTGACACAACGAAAGCCTATGACATTGAAGGTCATAACAACACTTTGAACGCATTATCTTTCCTCTGTCCTAGTTCAAACATACCCTCAGATTATGGTAATTTCATATCAATGTCACGTTCACAACAGCTTTCGGATCCATCAGTATCTAGCTCTAGCGAGACTCCAAAAACTAACGAATTTTCTGAGGACTCTATTAATTTGCAACCATCTCAGCAAGAATCCAGAAAAACTAAACTAGAAATGGAAAATGACAATTACTTGACTGGAAATATATACAATATCACTGATGTCTCAAGCAATACATATGATCTAGGTATTATTCGAATTAAGGCACTGGCTCTAGATTGCTTGAATACGAGCAAATCTATAAGAGGAGCAATTAAAAGAGAGCTTGAACTTGAAAAAAAATATTTAAAAACGCTCAAGACAAGAGGAGCAATCACTTTTAGGGCCAAAGTTAGAAAGAGAAGGAATCCCTCTTGTGATGTACCAACTTGGCAACCAATGTCGGTATTCACTGCATTCACTGATTACAAATGCAACCATTTTGAAAATACAGATTATTTCGATAATATTCCGTCCACATCGTGCTTCGGGAGAATAAATATGAGAGTGAAAAGAGCTTGGAGTAGAGGTCCAAGTAAAAGCAAGAAATCCTGATTTTGATTCTACGGAAAACTTTAGTTGGATTGTTCCTATTATATTGATTTATGTCTTGAATACACTTCTAACATAGTTTTGCATATATGAGTTTAGATCATTTATGCTAATTATTCTAGATTCGTAGATATATGTGAAAAGATAGACCATCTAGATAAATACACAGATTTTAGATGATTGAAGATACTTTAAAATGTCTTAGCACCTAGCTTTACGAATAAATCGAAGTTCTATATAAAAGATAGACTTCCATATGTGGCTCCTTATGGTATTATAGGTATTTTAGGTTAAATTAAATCGAGGTCCCTTGGCCTAGTTGGTTAAGGCGTGGTGCTAATAACACCAAGATCAGCAGTTCGATCCTGCTAGGGACCATGTTATTACCGGGCGTGTGGCGTAGTTGGTAGCGCGTTCGCTTAGCATGCGAAAGGTCTCCGGTTCGACTCCGGACTCGTCCATTGATATTTTTTTGATTCGTAGTCTTTTATGTTGACCTGGCTATTCTTAATCCCCTTGAATTTCTTTTATATCAAAGCTGAATTTTTCAAGCAACGGGAAGACGCCACCTCTCATTTGGAATCATTGCTTGGGCCCACACGCATAAGTGTTCACCTTTGTTTTATATTTTACATCTAATAATATTGAAAAAAGTTAAGTTTGTATGCAGTACTTAAAATTTATGTCGAGTAGCTTCATTAAACGGACGAGGTGATTCAATACCCAGAATACTGTCAAGTACAGATAATCATGGAATCGCCACTTTCGATCACATTAGGTGAGCGTATGAGCGCATATCTAGTAAGCTCTGAAGATTATCTAAAACAGAGAAAAAGAACTAATAAACGTCTTTTAAAGCTCCGTCATGAATTAAATTTGATTACGAAAGATACCAAAAACTACAAACAGAAGGAAAAAATCTCAAAAACAGGGGTAGAAGATTATAACAAAGATGAAAGAGTTGGACTACTTCTACTTTTAACTGCGGAAAGGGATATTTTATATGCCCTTGAACTTAAAAGTTTGATGGAAATTGGTAGTCATAGAGCATCATCTTATAAGACCCTCATGATTAGTAGAATAAAGAGGGCTCTTATGACCTCAAAGAAATTACTTGAAATCAGTAAAGAGGAAAAGGATGATATAAAATTGCTCGAATTGTTTACTTATACTTCCTTAATTCAAGGATTTTTATCTATTAATAAGAAAAAATGGCCGATAGCCACAAATGCCTTTTCAATTTCTAAATGTGCCTTAGATTTCTTGCTTTCTCGCCTAGATGAAAGCCCGGAAGAAAACGAGATTGATTCCATTCAGTATAGGAAAACATTTCTCAATGAGATCGCTGATACAATTGTGGATCCATCGTTGAGCTTGGTAATTTCGCAAGATGAGTCGCTTCATGAGAACACAGTCGATTTAAGATCCATTTCCCGTAAGCATTGTCACGAAAATTTGTTGCCATACTTGCACCCTGCTGTGAAAATTATACAAAAAATCGACCCCAGATTCGTTTCTGAAATCTCTTCATCAGTAGATCTTCTCAAATCTATTGAGTGGAGGGGACATGAGGCTCTGTTGTATAACGATGAGATTTCGTTCAAAATTATGAAGTTGACCGACGAGAACAAAAATCCCTGGAAAAGCTTTAAAGATGCAAACCAGTTTGACTCTCTCTTAGCAGGTTGGAGAGAAGTTTTAGATTTGCATACCACAGATTTAGAAAAAAGCAGAGACGATGATGATCTTGAGAAGGTGCAGGATAGAGCTATTCTTCTTACATACATCAATTACAATTTGCTATTTACAAGATTAAAAAGAGATATGTTAATTATCGACCAGTTGAATGATTCTACTAATATATCAAAGAGGCAAGATATCGCCAGATTATATGGTACCATAATTGAAACAATTGAAGAAATCAAAGATTTACCTGGTGTTTATAACGATGGTGACTTATATGAGTCCTTGGAAAGATTATCGCTGTATTTCGCCGCTAAGAAGCATATTAATCTAGCTGATTCTTTTATCTTGAATAAGAAGTTTCCTGAGGCTCTCAAAATTTTCAAATATATTTTTGACATACATTCACAACTGGGAGATAATTATTTCAAAATTAAAAAGTTTCCTTACGATGTTGCAACCAATGACGGCTATAGCAAATTTCAAAGGGAATTAACAAAATTGATCACTCAGGCCCAAATATCGGCTCAATTTGCCAAGGACTCATCTTCTATCTTTTCATCATATGCGATAGAGAATCTTCACAAATATCCAAGCTCAGATTTTAACTCGTTGGTGAGATTAAGAGAAGAATCTAATATCGAACCAATATTATGCAAACCTGTTTTGTTCGATGTTGCTTTCAATTATATCGGCTATGATTTCGATAGCTCTAGTTCACGTGCAGCCAGTGATCCATCACCGGCCGATATAGATTCGTCGAAGGGAAAAAAGAGAGGCTTCCTTGGATTATTTGGTCAAAACTAATTTTCAACTTTTCATTGTAACCTTTTAAATAGCGAATTTACGCAAAAAAGAATGGCGCGAGCGACTTTTCAGTAATTTCTGGAAAATATGTAGAGATTTCTTTTGTTCAAAGATAACTTTATTTCTCCACAAAAAGGGTTGAGTAATGGGAAAGACAATCACTCTTTTGGGATGTGTATTGGGGCTATATGTATCTTTCCTTTCGTGGTCAGTTTTGCAGGAAAGAATAAACACCAAGCCATATGGAGTCAATGCGATAACTGGTGAAGAAGATTATTTCAAGGCGCCATTGGTAGTCAACATAATTCAGGCATCTCTCGCCTCACTTGTTGGATTTTTATACTCAATTGTATGTCACCAAGGTCTTCCATATACTGTATTTACGAAGAATGAAAAGGGGGATTCATTAAAAATATTTAAATGGCTCTTTTTGATTTCGCTTACATCGAGTTTATCAGGGCCAATTAGTTATCTTTCTTTAAAGCATGTGGATTACTTAGCTTACTTGTTAGCTAAATCGTGCAAATTGATACCAGTAATGTTTGTTCATTTTGTATTTTACGGGACAAGGTTTGCAAAGTACAAGTATATTGTTGCAGGGTCAGTGACTTTAGGAGTTTTAGTTTTCACCTTATCTCAGCCTAGAAAAAGTTCAGAGACAGTATTCAACGATGGTAACAGCTTGTTAGGTATTTTTCAATTGCTACTCTCTATGTTCTTGGATGGTCTAACAAATGCAACGCAGGATCAACTATTTAAAGTTCAGAATTCGAAAGACTTTAAGGGAAAAAAGGTAACAGGTTCCACTCTAATGTGCCTATTGAACTTGTTCATGGTAATAATGACGTTACTTTATACTTTGATATTCAAATATGAATCTGAAATAATTTATTCAGTTGAATTTGTAAAACGATATCCGGCGGTTCTCATTCACATTATAGAGTTTACAATCTTGGGAGCTATGGGTCAAATATTTGTCTTTATCATACTAGAGAAATTCGATTCCTTAGTCTTAGTGATAACTACGGTGACTAGAAAGATGATTAGCATGATATTGAGTGTTTTTTTATTTGGCCACGATTTGAACTTGATACAGCAATTTGGTGTCGCTTTAGTGTTCGGTGGAATAGCTTACGAATCTTTAGCTAAGGCCGAAGGAAAGCCAAAGAAAAGTACTAAGCTAAAGAGCCAATAGGCTATTTATTTCTGGAGTAAAAAAAATCATATATCGATAGACTAGATGTTATATACCATACTAAAAAGTAAATAAAACAAAGTAAAACACATTATATATTTTGCGGTTTTTTATAGAAGTATAATGGTAACCATCCCTAAAATCATCGGGATTCGATGGCCACAGAGGTTGTCTGTCTATGAAATATATCAGAAATTCACCTGTTTCTTCCCTAGGGCGTTTTATACGTCAACCTTAGCATGGTCCATTTACGTATTGATTTATAAAATTGCATATGAGGTCATTTCAATCCAATATAGTGAAAAGATGCTCGGACTATTTACAGCAACAATTGGGGCTTTATTATGTTTTCTTTGCATGTATACTTATGTTATGGTAATTGTCGCCGATTCCGGATCTTCGAAGGATTTCGAAGAACTAAGAATAGAGGAAATGAACCCTTCAATGTCTTCGAGATACAAGTCAGATAACCCTTATGATCATGAAGGAGCAAGCTCTTCTTTGCTATCTCGTGGAACATTACCCAAAGCATCTCGTCCCCCTAAGGAATTAACATTTCATTTTGCTAATCCAGAGAGTGGATTTCGATACTGTAATAAATGCTATACTTGGAAACCAGATCGGTGTCATCATTGCTCTAAGTGTGGTAAATGTGTTTTAAGAATGGATCATCACTGTCCCTGGTTTGCTATATGCATTGGGTTTTACAATCAGAAATTCTTTGTACAGTTCCTTGGATACATTACTCTTTATACCGGTTTCTTATTTATTGTATCCCTTTCCGTGCTATGGAAGTTCTTTATGGGACAAGAGTTTCAAAACAGCTTTCTATCGGTCAATATTGTTTTGGAGTTTGTTTTGAGCATTGCCTTCTTTGTTACGCTTGGTGCTTTTTTTGGTTTCCTGTGCTGGGCCGTGCTAAAAAATTTGACAACCATAGAATTTCAGGAAAGGACCTGGTTTAAGGATGGCGACAATGGCTCAAACTTTAAATACGAATTCGATAGTCATGGGAAGCAGAAAAGACTCGAACATGTGTTCGATTTAGGATACAAGAAAAATTGGAAGAGCATAATGGGTTCTAGATGGTACGAGTGTTTAATTCCATGTACAGTGACAGATAGAAGGTTTCTGATGGGTACAAACAATGGCATCAACTTTGATGTAAATCAAGCTCTGTATGACAAGTGGTTGCATAGTATGGAGTTACAAGCTCGACTAAATCAGCAGCTAGCAGATTATCAAAAGAGAGTGAAAGATGAAAGAGAATTAATGTGAATATCAATAGTTCTCTTTAGGAGCGTAGACTAGTAAGCATATTTAATTGATATATCTTAGGATTGTTACATATCCTGTAAATAACACAAAAGCGGGTAACTTCGAATATCCGCCTATTTTCTAAGTGTTCAGACCTCAGACCTCAGACCTTTTCACAGTTTGTAGACACGCTTAACGCTTTCTCTAAGTTTTGCGATCAGACTCGAGTCACGGATAAGGTAATAGTTTAAGAGTCCTTCGACTTGCTCCTTGAAGTTTTTTTTTTCAGTTTTCGAATTTAAGGACTTTATTGTTAGGATTAACTAACGAAAGTGAACTAAGGTCTCCTGGAAAGAAATTTCAAAAAAACATTTCAAAATGTATGTTCAATTACCCTTCGACGACTTTAAAGTTGATCCCACCCAGAAAAAGCGAGTTGCTTACTTTTATGATGCTGATGTCGGTAACTATGCCTACGGTGCTGGGCACCCTATGAAGCCTCACAGAATAAGAATGGCACATTCACTTATCATGAACTATGGATTATACAAGAAAATGGAGATTTATCGTGCCAAGCCGGCAACAAAACAGGAAATGTGCCAATTTCATACTGATGAATATATTGACTTCTTGAGTCGAGTGAACCCTGATAATTTAGACATGTTTTCCAAAGAACAAATAAAATTTAACGTGGGAGATGATTGTCCAGTTTTTGATGGTTTATTTGAATACTGTGGGATTTCAGGCGGTGGATCGATGGAAGGAGCTGCTAGGTTGAACAGGGGAAAATGTGATGTCGCTATAAATTATGCCGGTGGATTACATCATGCGAAGAAATCTGAAGCCTCGGGATTTTGTTATTTAAATGATATTGTTTTAGGTATTATAGAGCTACTCAGATACCATCCGAGAGTTTTGTATATCGACATTGATGTTCACCACGGTGATGGGGTTGAGGAAGCATTTTATACCACCGATAGGGTTATGACCTGCTCGTTCCATAAATATGGAGAGTTTTTCCCGGGTACCGGAGAATTAAGAGATATTGGTGTTTCCAAGGGTAAATACCATGCGGTGAATGTTCCATTGAGGGACGGTATTGATGATGCTACGTACAAATCGATTTTCGAGCCATTAATATCTAAAATCGTGGAATGGTATCAACCATCTGCTATAGTTTTGCAATGTGGTGGAGACTCTTTAAGTGGTGATAGGCTAGGATGCTTCAATTTATCTATGAGAGGACACGCAAATTGTGTTAATTTTGTTAGATCTTTTAATATCCCAATGATGGTCGTCGGTGGAGGTGGTTACACTATGAGAAACGTTGCTCGTACGTGGGCATTCGAGTCAGGTTTATTAAATAATGTAATACTACCTTCAGAACTCCCATACAACGAATATTACGAATATTATGGTCCAGATTACAAATTAGACGTTAGGCCATCTAATATGTACAATGCAAACTCGCCAGAATTTTTGAATAAAATTTTAATGAGTATAATATCTAATTTAGAAAATACTAAGCATGCTCCTTCGGTTCAAATGAACCACGTTCCGAATGACCCAGAAGATTTGGGAGATGAGGAAGAGGATACACCCGCTGCAATAGATACTAAAGGAGGATCACAACAGGCTCGCGATGAGCTAATTGAGCCCGACAATGAATTCTACGATGATGATGAGAAAGATCATGGAGAAAGGAACATACATAATAATGGTGCAAGTTCACATTCGGAACCAGACTCACAGTCAAATGGAAATAACCCTTTAACAGACCAAGAAATGAAAGAAATTGATGATTTGAATCAAGATTCTAGTTAATTAAGCTGGGAACTAGTGGAGATTTCACTAAGGCTGAAATAAAAGTATTTAGACGTATAAGATGTTTATTTTAAATAGTCGTAATTTTACTCGTTAGAAAACAGACTCTTTGACTCATCTCAGAGTAATTTAATCACCTGATTTAAAATTGTCATGAATAGGAGGGGCTTTAGCAAAACTTAAACGTTAATCTAAATTGAGAGACTTGGCTCAACAATTAGATTTCAAGGGCGATTAGCATACTTGAAAGTTCGCTCTTAAGCTTTGGGCGGTATTTATAAGTGCCACCTGAAAAATCTAAGAATCGAAGCAAAAAACAGGAATAGAAAGGATTACCAATTAGTTTCCTATCATTTATAATAGCGGGGCTCGTCTTTTGTCGACTTTTTGTCAAAATTTAATACAGATACAGATGTTTAAAACATTAGGCACTGCTTCTAGAAAATATGGGCTCCACGTCCGATATCAAACTTATACGTTTCAGCGTTTCATAAGTATTTCAAATGAAATTATGGAAGTTAAATCATGCAAAAACTTGCGCAATAGCTCATTTCCTGAGCTATTACATTCGCCTCTGTCAACATTATTTGGCTTATTATGGAAATCACCCTTACAGAATATATATATTGTCAAGAAGCCCCGAAGTGAAAGAGTGAGGAAAGCCATGATTGAATTTATGTACCATATTCATCATGAATATCCAGCCGTAAATATGATTGTTAGCGAAGACGTTGCTAAAGAAATTACGGAGGAAAAGAATGTAGGTAGATTGAGGGAGATTCATAAGGACTTGAAGCTGAAATTAACTATGTATACCGGCTCCTTTGAATTAATCGTGAATAAGACTGATTTAATCGTCACGTTGGGTGGTGATGGAACAATTCTTCGAGCCGTGGGAGCATTTCTGAATGTCAATGTACCTCCCGTACTAAGCTTTGCGTTGGGAACTTTAGGATTCTTGCTTCCTTTTGATTTCAAGACTTTTCAAGATGCCTTTAAAATGGTATACGAATCTAGGGCACAGGCATTATACAGAAGTAGACTAGAATGTCATGTGTTCAGGAAGAATCCTGTTTCCACAGCTCAGACTACAGGCGGTGCACAAATAATGAAGCATGCATTGAACGATGTATCCATACACAGAGGTGGACAAGGAAACCTTGCTTCCTTTGACGTATTCATCGACAATGAGTTCCTTACTACATCTACCGCAGATGGTATGGTGATTTCTACACCCACTGGTTCTACAGCCTACTCTCTAAGTGCTGGAGGATCAATTACACATCCCCTGATTCCGTGCTTGTTGATGACCCCCATATGCCCTAGATCTTTATCATTTCGGCCCTTGATTATACCATCAAGATCTCAAATAATGATTCGCTTGTCAGATTCTAATCGCTGCCTGTCGATAAAATTAAACGTTGATGGTGTCTTCCAAAAAGATATGGAGCCTGGTGACGAATTGCATGTAAGTAGCGAAGACGGCGGACTATCTTCTCTGAGTAGTCCTTCTTCTTCTGAAGAGAAGTCGCAAATCCTGGGTGTCCAAAAGAGCACCAGCCGAAATGGTATATTGTGCATTGCGCGTAGCCAAAATGATTGGACTAAGGATATAAATGAACTCCTAGGCTTCAATTCATCCTTTAAATACATGAAAAGAAGATTCTAAGGTTATTCTTGAATATGCTGTGTGACGCATGTCTCGGATTTATTATAGATAAAGTAAAGTCACCAGACTTCTTACCTGCACATTCATCCTTTAAATATAGATACAAAATATAGATACATATGAGATACATACAGGTCTAGTAACTTTTAATAATATCCCCACTTGTATTAAAGATCACAAAATGGTCACCCGTACTTTCCACCACATTCTGCATGTCAAATCTCCATGTAATTATACGGTTTACGAGTTTTCCCACCCCCCATATACTGTACTCTTAATGATAGTTTGCTTGCTTGGTGATCATTAAGACTGACGATAGGGCGTTTCATTTATCGGGTGGCGCCCCTTTTCGACACTGCACCCCCATTAGCCACGATCGTTTGAGCTGAGAATCGCATCTCGAATTCACAACAGGGGGTGCATGTCTGGAGAGACTTTTTTTCCTTTCTGTCAGCTTCGCGGCGATTACGACTTTAGTTAAATACAACGTACAAGCGAACGAAAAAAAAAAAATGTGAGCATAATTTGACGGTCGCAACGATTTTTAAATAACTCAACGTTAGGTGTTCAGCAGAAACAGTGTCTAGCTAAATATTTTGAGAAGTGTCATATCTAGGTATTGAAAATATATTTTTTTTTATTGCAGAGCAGCTGATTATTCATTAGTGCTTAAAACATTTTGAAAGAACGTGAGGGGACTATATCAAAAACATTGAATAGGATAGAATACTAAGATACTTGCACTAAATTCACGGCTCAAAAAGAAGTAGATATACATCCTTAAATTGATTTACTGAGTCGGGATATTCATACTAACGTTTCTAAATAACTACAGTTAGTGATTGAAAATATTAAAAATGGCTACCGGTTTACCAGTACAAATGGCCATGAACAATTCCCATAAGCAAATGAATGGTACTATAACGAATCATACAGGAATTCCAGAAACCAATCCTTCTAGCGTTTTGAATGAGACAACAGCAGCTACATGGTTAGCAATTGGTTCCTTAGCAGAGAGCCTTGGAGACTTAGAAAAAGCCTTGGCATCATATGATGCTGCATTGAGACATTCACCGAATAACCCAGATGCACTTACAAGCTTAGCAAATATTTATCGCTCGAAAGATGTTTTTTTTAAAGCTGCGGAATTATATGAACAGGCTTTAAATTATAATCCTGAAAACGGTGAGACTTGGGGTTTGTTGGGCCATTGCTACTTGATGTTGGATGACTTGCAAAGAGCTTATGCTGCTTACCAAAGAGCATTGTATTATTTGGATAATCCAAATGTGCCGAAGCTTTGGCATGGAATTGGTATCTTATACGATAGATATGGGTCTTTGGAATATGCTGAAGAGGCCTTCGTTAGAGTTTTGGAGTTGGATCCAAATTTTGAAAAGTCGAATGAGATTTATTTTAGGCTAGGTATTATTTACAAACATCAGGGTAAGTTACAAAATGCGTTGGAATGTTTTCAATATATTTTAAACAATCCTCCCCACCCATTGACTCAACCTGATGTGTGGTTTCAAATCGGATCTGTTTTGGAGCAACAAAAAGATGGATATGGCGCTAAAGAAGCATATGAGAAAGTCTTGCAAGTAAATCCACAACATGCAAAGGTATTGCAGCAGTTAGGGTGTCTTTATTCCCAAGCGGACATATCTGCATCTTCGTCTCTGAATTCTAGTAATCCGCCTTTTGTTCAAGATCTCAACGTTGCTTTGAAGTATTTGACACAATCCTTAGAGATTGATCTGTCGGATGCTCACTCGTGGTATTACCTTGGCAGAGTTCATATGATCAGAGGTGATTTCAATGCTGCTTATGAGGCATTCCAACAAGCCGTTAATAGGGACTCAAGAAATCCTACTTTTTGGTGCTCAATTGGGGTTTTATATTACCAAATTTCCCAATACCGAGATGCGTTGGATGCTTATACAAGAGCAATTAGACTAAATCCATATATCAGTGAAGTTTGGTATGACCTTGGAACCTTGTACGAGACCTGCAATAACCAAATCAGTGATGCTTTGGATGCATACAGGCAAGCGGAAAGACTTGACCCAGAGAACCCCCATATTAAAGCACGTTTGGATCAGCTCATAAAATACCAACAAGAGGGTAATACGCACCCTCCAAAACCTCCTCCAGTATCTCAACAACCTAAGTTACCACAAGGAATGGTTTTAGAAAGTACCCAAAGTCCCCAACAGCCTCAGATTGTTACTGGTCAACAACCGCCTCATCATCTTGCTCCCCCCTCTTTGCCACAGCCAGTTCAACTTCCTCCTCAGCAACCCGGTCTTAATATCCCAACGGCTGCACCCCCTGTACAAGTTCCTCAGATGACAGCTGTGCCGCAGATCAGTCCCTTGTTACATCAGCCATCGACAACCAATCTCCCACCACTGACTTTCAAGCCACCTGTCTCGCCGATGCTGAATCACAAAGAACCGATTGCTTCGAAGAAGACACTTAAGAAATTATCTGGCTCTGAGACGACGCAAACGACAGTGGTTCCAAAAGAAGGAAAAAAGGAGCATTCGAAAGAATACAAGGATAAGCTGCAGGGTGATGTGAATAATAAGTCTTTGACTTCGTTACATAAGCAAACGAATGGTAAACATGATTTGGAGGATAAAAAAGATTCGAAGACTTTAAAAAAAGGTACAGTTTCACCCAAGGTTCTAGAAGATGAAAAAACACAAAAAACACAAAATGCACAAGAGCAGAAAGAACAACCGCAAGGTAATAACAAAGTTGAACCGAAGCCACAGCTGAACTCTGACTCAGTCTCGAAGATAACCGAGGACAAAGGAGCTGAGTTAAAGGAAGAAAAAGGGGTGGACAAGACTGAAGAATCAGAAGAAAAAAAGACCACAGAGCCCTTAGAGCCTCCATTGAGGAAAGTCGATGAAGATGAAAATTACGACGACGATTGAACTTTTTCTACTAGTAAGTAAATATTCAAGTTTGTAAATTTTTTTAATAAAAATCAATATTTTATCAGCTAGTATTTGCTTAATCATTATTTGGATAGTGACCTGGAAAATTTGCACTATGATTCTCGTTTCTTGGTTCGCTTGAACTTTCATCATTCTTCGGATCGACGCACACGATGCGCATTTGAGAAAGCTGCTTAGCTTTCCTGTCACATAAATACAAATTAAAAATATCTTTGGCTAAGACTACAGCCACCAAGCTTATAGCGTTACATAAAAGAGTCACCTTCTCTTTTGGGACACTGTTAAATAATCCGCTGTACTTAAGGGCCAAGTCAAGGGTTATACTGCCAACCTTAGAACTCACAAATGGCCACAAAACTGTTGTAAGAGCTCTTATGGTAATCGAATTAGACATCAAAGAACTTGAGTAATCTTTTTTGAGGCACGCTTTAGTCTCATGTAGCCACAAGAGCAATTTCAATTTCAAGAAAGAATACAAATAATTTCTGCCAATGCATATCCTAGATAATAAGAAGCCTTTCGTCAAGAGTTTATGAATCGAAGTAATCAAAGGTAAAGAATGTGTAGACTTATACTGCGATTCAATCTTTCTGTAAACAGCCAGCTTTAAGGCCCTATATTCAAGTTCCAACGTACCGAGCTGGGCACCTAGATCTTCCATACAATCTAACTCATTAGGACTGACACTGTTGGCAATCTCCCTGGGTCGTATTTTCATGACTATCTTAAAATGTGTTCGATTAAGAATAAGACGCGAAAGTAAATCATATGCCCATCTGATAGGAACCAACATTGATATTATATTATTTGCTCTCAACAAATCAATATTTTCGAGTAAGGGAAAGCCCTGATTAATTGACTTTGGATCTTGAAGAATTCTCCTAATTATAAATCTGAAATTCTTGAACACACCCTTAAGTAGTTCGTGATTCCCCAACGACGATATATAACCACTAATCATAAACTCCGTTAGCCAGTTATTTAAGACGGTATCTTTCGAGCTACCAAAAATACACGATGTGATGGACGAGGATCTCATTCGATAGAGAACAAGCGGTAAAACTGGGATTCTGGAGAATTTTAAAGGGTCAATCAATCCCTTTAAAAGTGCTTGCTCTAAGTTATCAATAGAATAACTATTCACATTGCCAAGTAGAATTTGTGAAAGAGTTGAATAATTGGAGGGCGAATACCTCCCTGACTTCCGAGTCAACATTTTGACTAACAATGGCCCAGGAATTAGGCAATCCATCATTTTCAATCCGCAAGTTGTAAGTCCAATGTAGCCCATCGACACGATACCAGTTATGGCAGAGGTAAATCCAAGGAAGAGCCCCCCGTACTGAATGCTCCTTGCTAATAGATTTTTGACAGCCGAGTTAAATGCAAGGGAGGTAGATGATCTCATGCTAAATACAATATCCTCTTTGCATTGCGGACAGGGGGCTAAAAAGAATGTGACAATGCTTCTCAGATTATCTGATTCATCTCCATGCCTACTAGATGATGGAATAGGGGTAGTATTACTTCCGATCCCAGTAGTCAATGATGCAATTAAATTGTTTAACAGATGCGCCGATATATTGATATGAATTCTGGTTTCATTTGCTGCTTGATCTAAGTCCGTATTATCATTCCCGTTGTCACTTCTAGGTCGTCTTATAGACTCAACACCATCTAAAGATTGAGAATCAACGATATGAAGTTTATCTGACGGTAATGAATTGAACCAGTCCAATAGACATTTCTTATGCGCCACAAGTGAACATGTAGAACATGGATGAATCAAAGCTTCCGCATCTTTACTGGTACCAAAGGGAGGAACATCAGTATTTCCTCCCAAGCAGAAGCTACATATCTCACCTTCATTCGTCATATTTTTATTGCATTAGCTAAAAAGAATACGAATCCTTCCGTAAATTGTAATATATCACTAGTGTTTTTGTCTGATTTACATAGTGCAGTGCCTAGTATTTTAGCGTAGAATTTACACTGGGCACTAAAAATTTGTATCTAGATACATAAGGCTACTTTGTATACATTTAGTAGCCATTCAATGATATAAGTACGATATCATATTACCATATGTTTTCAGAGCTCATTAGAGCCTTTTCGCAACATCTAATCCGATTGCTAAATGATATAACCTAGCATCAACAACACAACCTTCCTTCTTCAGAAGGTCCTCTAACTCTTCCAACAAATTGTCCAAAGGTAATGAAAACGTCTCAATGAACTCCCCCTCTTCTAATTCTGGTTTTGGATCAATATTCGCATGGTCTTTAAGGTCAACGTCAACGAAAGCTACAACCATATTAGCATTGGAAAGCCCTGGATCGTTAAACATGAGAGTTGACTGCCTCTTAAACACACCGTGATAACCAGTTTCCTCTCTCAACTCTCTTATAGCTGTAGTGGCAATTGATTCATTTGGATCAACCAAACCAGCTGGCAATTCCACTATAACCTTCTCAGTAGGGGGCCTGAATTGCTTCTCTAAGACAACTTCTTTAGGCTTATCAGGGTGACATAAGACCGAAAAGATAGCGACTGCATCGACATTCGTGGTATCGGTTCTAGTTGTTCTTACAGCCATTTCCCACTCTCTATTCTTCCCTGTAGGATCTTGGTAGTTGATTTTGCGAGTCTGAATCCATTTGCCTTGAGGCAAATGTTCTATCGAAACAACTTTTGCATCATAGGGACTTCCTTTCGTCAGATAACCCATTTTAGCTAATTGTCTAACTATGGATTTTGTTCTAATTGATGTAAAATTGTGCAGGCAAATTGGACGATAAGTTCTCAATTTTAGACTAAAAATCAAATTATTTCCTATAAACCTTGTCTTTGCATATTTTAACATTAGTAGGTTTTGGAGTCAGTTTTTCTCGTGAGGGATTCAGACTTCCAGTGAGCAGAGGGAATTCTAGTTTCAAATTTTTTTTGCTTTTTTTATGATTGCTCAGCATGACTCGTCAACAAGAAGAACTTGACCAAATAAAGTCGCAAATTCAAGAACACTTAGTAACCTCAGGAAATTATGATATAATAAACAAGCAGTTAAAACTACAGTTGTATGAATCGGGATGGTTTGATAAAGTTAGCCGTTTGGCTACTCGTGAATTGCAGTCAAATTCTGGGGAGGTGAAGTTTGACCAATTATTTGCTTTTGTTAAACCAAAGGCGGAAGAAATGGTTCCAGCTAAGGTAAAGGAAGACATTATGGATAGGATTAAAGACTACTTAAATGATGCTGTACAATAAACTAAATAAACTCATTATATTGCTTCATAATTGAAAATGTATAATGAAAATTAAATACACATTTAAATATTCAAAGAACATCCAGGAGGAGTGGTGGTTGGCTACTCAGTATAAGCAGTCTAGTCTGCTGTCTCTATTCTAAAATGTTAGGTAGTATCAACAACTTTATAAGAACATGTCGCAATTTGGATGTCGCGCAACATAATGTCGTAACCAATCACTATCTTTAAAATGTTGCTGATTTGAAATCTAGCGTAAGAAAATTGAATTAGCGTTATTGAGCATTTACTCTTTTTAATAATATAATTCAATACTGAAATCGACCTGCTAAGATCATGTATTCATTAGGAGGAAGATCTATTTTAAGCGTCGTGAAACGTCAGCCTCTTGGTTTGGTTTCATTACAAGGTGTTCGTTCAGTGTCATCTAAGGATTTAACACCAAGAAAATTAGAAACAGACTTTACATTAATGTCACAAAAGACTGCTTCATCTCCAGTTGATTATGCCTTGACTTCGTTGGATGCGATTGCAAACTGGGCTCGAAAATCATCCTTTTGGCCAGTCACTTTTGGTTTGGCATGTTGCGCAGTAGAAATGATGCATGTTTCGACCCCAAGATATGATCAAGATAGATTGGGTATCATTTTCAGAGCATCTCCTCGTCAATCAGATATCATGATTGTTGCAGGAACTGTTACGAATAAAATGGCACCAGCTTTAAGACAAGTTTACGATCAAATGGCCGATCCAAAATGGGTCATATCTATGGGTTCTTGTGCAAACGGAGGAGGCTATTACCATTATTCCTATTCAACTCTTCGTGGGTGTGATAGGATAGTTCCAGTTGATGTATACGTCCCAGGTTGCCCTCCAACTGCCGAGGCCTTGATGTATGGGGTCTTCCAATTACAGAAGAAGATGATGCAGACAAGAATTACAAGATTATGGTACAGAAACTAAACTAGTTTCCATTATTCGCATTGCATTTCATAGTTGTAGACTACAGAAACATAATAAACGATTTATAAAGGATATCATGTAAAGTTTAAAGAAATCTCTATGGAAGTTGGATTTACGAGTGCGCTAGAGAAGCGAACCTCTAATGATGAATGAAGATGGTATGTCTCAGACGTCATGCTGGATCTATGCGAAGATGGTTTCATGCCAAAGATAGTTCCACTATTCACCATTAACAAAAACTCTAATGAATTAGACATGAGAGATTCTTGTCTGGCATATAACTTTATGATCCAAAGATTATTCTGCGTGCATATAGCTTGACAGAATCTAAGGAGCGTCCAAGAGAATACTGCTATACTCTAATATGATTGGACAATACAACTTTTTTTTTGTTCGTTGAGAAAGGTGACTTTTTTTTTGCGCAATTAAATGGATTTTGCGTCATGTTTAATTCGGCTTGGGAGGCAATTTGGGATACATCGCCATCCCCTGTTTCTAAATTTTAACCCTTAATTACATATACCGGTTGCTTATTTTTTAATTTTTTTATTTAGCTTCTTTATACCTAATTAATAGTATATACTAAAGTTAGAGTGATAAAATGGCAAGAACAAAGCAAACAGCTAGAAAGTCCACTGGTGGTAAAGCACCAAGAAAACAGTTGGCGTCCAAGGCCGCCAGAAAGTCCGCCCCAGTCAGTGGTGGTGTCAAGAAACCACACAGATATAAGCCAGGTACCGTGGCTTTGAGAGAGATTAGAAGGTTTCAGAAGTCCACTGAATTGTTGATCAGAAAGTTGCCTTTCCAAAGGTTGGTTAGAGAAATTGCTCAAGACTTCAAGTCTGATTTAAGATTTCAATCTTCCGCTATCGGTGCTTTACAAGAAGCCGTTGAAGCATACTTAGTTTCCCTTTTTGAAGATACTAACTTATGTGCTATTCATGCTAAGAGGGTTACTATTCAAAAGAAGGACATCCAATTAGCTAGAAGGTTGAGAGGTGAAAGATCTTGAGTTTTTCATGTTTAATGATAACTGGTGGGAACTACAACAATTGTTAATGTTTATATCTTTTTTTCTCTTCTGTTGATTCAGCAATAAATCTTTTGTTGGTATTGTTTTTATGAAGTCATGTAGTAAGCATACTGTGACGTATACCCTAGACTCCTTTTCTTTGTGGTCTTGAGATGTAATTCATATATTGAGCTACGAAATGAAATATACTATTAAGCTCTGTATGCTCTTCTTTTAAGGACAAGGCCAAACACCACCTCTCCCAATAAGGGGTCCGATATGTTGCAAACGACTGGACATCCATCGACGTTATTTATATGATATCATGACGGCGCCAGGGACCTAGTATACGAAAGTAGAACAATTGTCATAAAAAAATTGGTTAAAAAAATAGATATGTTGAATTGATAATAAAATTCTTAAGCAAACTTTTGGTTATAAAATCACCTTTTATCACTCCTCTCCTCGCTGTCTTTTTCTTCGCCTTCACTTGTATAATTCTTTGCACCTTCTTCTCTTATAGGTTCACCTGGCAGCATTTCTTGCTGTGGAATAAACTGCTGGAATCTCATATCTTGTGGGAAATGACCGTTGAACATCGGGGGAACAAAGAGACCTGGATTTACATAGTTGTCGGGTGGAGCACGAGGTAAAAGTTCCCCATTACCTCTAGACACATCGTTGATGCTCATATTACCTATCGCATTGGACAAGTCATCTGGCGATGAGAGTCCATATTCTTGCGGGTGTATAGGCATGTAAAACTGAGGAGCCATGGGATTCATGTCCTCATTGAATTTAAGACCCTCGCTTGATACGCTCTCAGGATCTTTATCGTCATTAGAAGGAACACCTGTAGGGGGATAAGATGGTGGAAGGCCCATGTGATGCATACCTCCAAGCTGACCTGGCAAAGGAGGATATGCACCAGCAGCAGCGAGAGCTGGATCTAATCCCATTGAAAGCACAGCAGCAGCAGCTTGAAGCTGTGCAGCCTGTGCAGCCTGCTGTTGCTGTTGATATTTTCTGTTATTAACTGATACTCTTCCCCAGCTTAATCTGACTCTGTTGCCCCCTATAATAAAACCTTGCATCGCAGCAATAGCTTCCTCTGCTTCTTCTCGATTGGAATACTTAATGAAGCCGCAGTTTTTTCCAGGCGGAATTTTGATTTGTTGGATAATACCAAATGGCTTGAAGAGAGTGAACAAAGTTTGCTCAGTCACTTCAGACGATAAGCCACCGACAAATACAGTCGTATTATTTGGGTCTACGTATGCCTGCCCTTGAAGAGGGTGCATTCCCATATTAAGCTTCATTGGTGAATCAATGTTTTTTTCAGAACCTTGCAAATCATTCGAGGGTATGCCCATTGGTAGAGGCATCTGAGGGCTACCATAAAAACCGTACGGAGAGCCCATTCCTGGAGGTGGATGAGGGAGATATAGAAGATCTGGATGCTGTCCCTGATCAGGTGTATAGTAATTAACATTTCCTTGGTTTGAATATCTTGGTTTGTTGTTTCTAGGAGTAGCTAGCGCTACTCTTAATGGTCGTCCACCAAACCATGCACCATTCATTTCTACTAACGCCCTTTGTCTCTCCAGTTCGTCCGTGAAACGCACAAATCCGAAACATCTTGATTTTCCTGATACAGGATCTGTCATCACTCGTACTGTCTTTATTGATGTTGGAAAGTTCTCTTGAAAGAATGCCAACAAATGAGCCTCAGTAGTCGAGGCCGATAAATCTCCTACGAATAAGGAATACTCGGGGGTCTGAACAATAGGAGCACTTAAAGTGGCTCCACTAGCCCAGTTAAGCCTAAAATACTTCTTTTGATTATCAGGATTATTTGGAAATTGTTGCTGCGAAGGCATAGCGATATCTGGCAACAATTGGCCATTTAAAGCTAGAGCCTGCTGTGCATCTTCAAAACTCTCAAACTCAACAAAGCAGTAACCAGAGTGACTTAAGCCTTGATAGTTCATATCAGGTTTCAAGCTTTTCGGCTTGAATATTTTAACAGTGACCTTTTTCTTTAAGACCTGCCACCACAAGTCGGCGATACCGTTTTCATCAAGCCATGGATCTAAATCACCCATCCACAAGGTTCTTGGAGCATCGCTTTGACCTGATGGCGCTCCATTTCCGTTGTCCTTCTCAGCAGCAGCGCTTGACTGTTGGGTAGACACGGGTGGTTTCGGAATAGTAAAACCAGACAACATCTCCTGCTCTTGCTGATGTTGATGGCTAGCTGTACTTGAAATAGTAGCAGTGGTAATAATTGGAGCTCTTGAAGAAGTCTGTGACAAGCTGTTATCCTTCGATTCGTAGTCGTCGGCACTTTCTTTGGTGAACTCGCCCTGTAGATACGACATATCTGTATTATTCCAAGCCTATGCTTTTAGCAAGATGAATCACTTATGTATGCAATAATAAAATCTTAGAACAATGGAACCAGATGCAATTGAAACCACAAAGTAAATTATGCTGAATAATTGATAGATATACCAGTAGACACTAAATCGTCAGATCTAAGTGTAATCTAATTTAACGGCAAGCTGAACAAATAGAAGTAACTTTAAAAACACAATCTGGTTCAAATATTTAAAAAAGACACAAACCTTATTCTAAGTTACCTAAAACCACACAATTTTATGAATATACTTGATAAGTTGTATTAACAACTTCTGCTGATAATTTCGATTTGTAAACTAATCTATATGGCAATTGAAACCAGTAATAAGGACAAACAATAATAAGGAACAGTTGAGCTTCTTCAGCAAGATCAAGCCCGCAGATAATATGCAAAGTTGTACGTTAATATGAAAGACGTTCGATGTTACGAAGTTCAAAGAACAGAAGTATTGATCCTGCTCTGAATTGACTAAACCTGCATTTTCTAAGCAAGCGTAAATGATCAGGTGTTTATGTAGTTAACTGCTAAAAGTTGACATTTTTACAGGTTAAGAAGTGAGGGTAAGTTACAGGTCTTTGTTTACATTGAAAATAGATCTAGTGAACTCTACACAGAGAAATACAATATTATAGTCTTCCTTTAAAACGGTATTTTTTGAACCAATATCCGTAAAATATGGGTACGAGGGTGGTACTGGATGCTACATCCACCCAAAGCTCTACTGCCACAAATATAAGGCGCTTTATAAGAGAGACAGAGCTAAGTGACCACATTGACAACAGAAGTACTTCTACCGCCCAAACCTCAACCCAAGATGAGGGTTCTATTGTTAACCCTACGGCAGAGTATAATGGTGGATCCATAATGCGAAAAGCCAGTCAGAGGTTAAACTCCATCAGCGAAGAGCCGCTGAAAAATGAAGTTGCAACATTAGATCAGCGCGTAGACGAGAGTGAAGATGAAGTTGCCGCCGACATGGCAAAACCAAGCCAACCCAGTCTACATTTACGAAAACATAGCTATCAGGACAAGTTGAAATATTTGCCTAATAGAAACTTCGAGGTAGAAGTAAGTGGTCTCGATCTGGCAAACACTTATTCTGTGACCAATTCAATTCCAAATACTTTCAAATATAAGTCGCATCCTAATGCTAAAACAAAAGCATCTTTAGGGGCTGAGGTGATAAGAAAATTTGATGAGAAAACTTCAACAGTCCTCGAAGATGAAGATGAAGATGTCAATCGTGGTGCATCTCATCTTTCTTCAGATCGTTCACATGAGCTGCAAGGTCGACTTGAGCAATTTAATACGACTCCAGACTGGATGCCACCAGAATTGAATGAAAAGTGGATGCCATCTAATAGAGAGGAAGGTGTTGAGCATGAGATCCTTGGCGCCGATTCCGAATTCGGCTCTTCAGTCAGAGTTTTTAAATCAAAAAGTAGTAACCAAGATAACTCTTCAAATTTCAAGATCCCTTCAACCAATACAATAGTGCATAACTCAAACACTGGTGTTCGTACTCCTATGTGGAAGAAAGCTAAAAATGAGTTTCAGTCTAATAAAAGACCTCAATTCAATCTTCAAAACATATTTTTGGAAAATAATGAACGAGAAGATGACGAAGCTCCTCAAAATAAAGACGCTTCTGAAAATCATTCACTATCTTCTACCCTATCGACTCCTTTTGGTACGGTTTCACATACTCAAGGAATTCAGAACCAATTAACACAATTGTCGCATTTTCAGAGGGAAATGGATCAGGAAAAGCTTGCAGGGGCTTCTGGTGAGCCTGAATCTCCATTAAAACTATTTGGTGATAAGTACAATACTTTTACGAAGGAAAAATTGAATGATCTCCTATTCAAAATGAACAACAAATCCTCCAACATCAAAGAATCTGAACAAAAGACTGACGAAAACAAAAGGAATATCGAGGTTCCCAAACCTCCTGAAGTGAAGCTAAAAATAAAAAACTTTACACAATCAGGATCTTACACCGAACAACAGTTTTTGCAGAACGCAAATAATATATTCAAGAATATCCAGAAGAGGGGATATATAAATAAAGCTGAAAACGAATACGAAAACAGAGCCAAGACACTCTCAACTGCTACATCTACCCCAATAGCCGAGAAGCAGTACAGGGAGCCGCATAATGAGTATTTTGAAAACCAATACTCATTTTCAAGCGACTACTTAGAACGGGATTCTTCAACGTCACAAGCAAGAAAACAACATGAAATGCTGCAAACTGATTCCAACGGATACACCTTTGAGAATTCTTCCAAAACAAATAGTATAGTGCTGGCACAAGATGGTCCCAGTGAACCCTTAAATGATCAATTACGTGATCACGAGAGTTCCTATACGTATGACGAATTTTCCGATGAAGATAATACTCTGGGTAAGGTTAATTCACATTTTGACCTGAGTATTCCAGAGCAAAATAAAGATGGGCACCAATACCAATCTACCAATAATGACTATGATCGGATTAACTCTCGCCTTGACGAGCTTGAAAAGCTAATGAAAGACGTAAATGAGAAGTTAAGTACTTTGGGCCAACATGAGGCAAAACATGGAAACCGTAAAGCCGATGTATCAATAGAGCAAAATGAACCTCATGAAGTTTCTATTGACCAGGCAGACTTAACCCGTGAAGATTATAGTGAAATTCAGGACTTTATTAGATGGAAGAAAGCGTCTCAATTAAAGCTATTATCAGAGCGCCAAACTTCGCAGCAAAATGCTATGAGAGAGTCAAATAGAGGTAGTAAAACCGCTCGTGGCCATGTGAAACCTGATCTGCATTTGCCTACAGAATACGAAAATATGGTTCTAGATACAAAGAATCAACGCTGGATTTTTAATGACAAAGAAAATTCTCCTGGTGGAAGTTTAGATTCCATCGATGATTTAATAGTGGATTCAAATGAACAGTCATTTTCTTTGCTGCCGAGCGAAAAGAAAAGAGAGCTGACTTCATATGATGCGATGAGTAACGAGCAACGAAATAGAAACAGCAACAAAGCGGAAGTCTCCTTTCAGATCCCCACTCAAGCAGATAATTCAAGAAATCGAGGTTATATCAATGGTAACGTAACCCAAATTTCGCAACTAAATGATGTTACATTTTCTCAAACACAAAGAAAATTGGTCTCAGTCATAACTGATGTTTTATCGGAGAAAACAAATGAAGGTATTGATTGGAAGCAAATCCATAAGGTCTCATTGTCGAATTGCTCTATAGACAGTGTGAACGATTTAGATAAATTGTTGCCTAATCTCTCTGATGTTGACCTTTCTGCGAACCACATCAAATACTTGGATGGGCTACCACTCGCTGTTATGAACCTTAATTTGTCGAATAATTGCGTTGAGAACATTACATCTTTTGCGAAGTATCGTGACTTACAGGTGTTAGACGTATCCCTGAACTCGTTGACCAACTTGTCTGGACTTGACCGAAACATACACTTGAGTGAACTAAACTTGTCTACTAATAGTTTAACGTCGATAAATGGGATTAAAAACTTACATAACCTCGTTAGGCTCAATGTTTCAGGAAATGACTTAATGGGAGAACTTGACTTTAAGCAATTCAATTTGATTAAATTGGAAGAGTTGAATTTATCTGAAAATAGTCTTCAGGAGGTTCGGGGTCTAGAGTACTTGACAAATTTAAGAATATTAAATTTAAACGAGAATCACTTGACTAACTTATCATGCAAGATGAAGCATCAACATCTCAAGAAAATTCTTTTGAAGTTCAATAATTTAAAGAAACTAAATTTAGAATCTTATCCTTACTTAAGAGTTTTGAGGATCGACGGAAATTCATTGAACGTGGTGACTGATATTAAGAAGTTAAAAAATTTAGATGAAGTGTCCTGTAAGTCACAGCTAAGCTTTCAAGTTATAGGAAATGTTTTTGAAGGTGCTCGTGACATTCAAACGTTAGATCTATCAGGTAATTACCAAATTAACTTTCCACAATATCTAGATGATTTGGTTAAAGATATACAAATGAAACCTTTTCTCAATTTGACGCATCTTTCTTTAGCTGCTATGAGTTTAAGTCTGATTCCTGAATCATTTGCAAACATTTTTCCAAATGTAAGGGATTTAAATTTGAATTTTAATGCATTGCGTAATATTAATGGTCTATCGAAGTTGAAAAACATTAAGAAGTTGCATTTAGTGAGTAATAATATTTCAAAGACAGAAATTATCGTTACAGGCCTCCTTGGCTCTAGGCAATCGTTAAAAGTGTTAGATGTAAGGCTAAATCCTTGCACCATTGAACTTTATCCATACGTCTTCAATCCACAAGAGTTGGATTTGACAAATATACAAAATACTGATGCCAGTCCAATACATTTGGAGTCATTGGATGATATTGAAAGTTTCGGAATTCATTATCAATCACTCAGTAAAAGCTCGGACAACTGGATTAGTAGAGATGCACAATTTTTTGCAGATTTGGCAAAGCAACGAAGCAGTAAACGAATTAGAAAGAGACTCGACTATGAAACGTTGATAGTAAATTTCTTTATCAGTTTAAAGAGGTTTGATGGAGGGATTATCACGAAAGAGAAGAGAGTGGCCCTAAAAGCCCGACTTAATCTGAAAGAAATGCACTCTTATAATTAACTTGCATTTTTGTTGGTCAATACTGTATATTTAAATAATAGAATAAACAAAAGCCGAGAAGTTTAAGCTGCTCGCGCTTTTTGCATAAGAAGATATACTTCGAATATTCAAATGAATTAATCAGAAGAAGTTGAGTTACGTATATATACTATGAGTCTCTCAAGGAGAATTTGCATAGAATGGCCACCAGAGGTACCCGAAGAAGAAACAAAAACGATGGTTTTTACTTCTCCTCAAAATCATTTTGTTGATGTCAGAATATACAAAAACAGGTATCCATATCTATCCCAAGACACAAATGTTTTCCTTGACGATTTGTTTCAATGGTGTATGTCAGGGGTAGAGGAGCCTATATATGGTACCAATAAGATTAAATTTTTGCACGATGTGGACTCACAGGTTATTTCAAAATCAATCAAGTTACATATACCCTTGCACGAAGCAGTTGGAGAACCTGACATTGGAGACTTCTCTCTGAAAACCGAATCAGGGGACAGAATTGAAACAGGGCTGATGATTAATCCAGCGTCTAGCTTGAAACAAGACTACGTTGAAATCTGGCGTTCGTTGGATCCAAATCAACATACACCAACGATAGAAGTAAAAGAGAAATGTCCCCCAGAAGAATTTGATGTTACAGTATTAAAAGTCTCCTCTGACAGATATGAAGGGAAGGTCATTAAATTAGGCAACTGGACCCAAGGGATCTTACATGATAAACACAATCTGAAAATGCCCTTGCATGTTATAAGATCTTTTTTTAACTCTTCAACGCATCAAACTGTTCCTTTGATTCAATATGGTGACATGGAGCTATTTCCCGCAGATTCTGACTATGTGTTGAACTCATCGATTCACATTAATGATACTCTAACTTGGAAATGTATAGAAAAGTAAATTATCATGTACATTGCCTAATTTGGTAATCGACATTACTTAATTTTTCCCTACAAAAAAGGCATCATATCTAGCGATCCATAGTGAATCTGCTGTAGAATTAATCATTAAATTGCTATATAAATATTAATTGGTTCATAAAATGACTGGTGAGAGTTGGTAAGTACTTGAGATTTAATCATACGTCATCGAATTGGATTCTCTCTTTATTAAGGCAAATGGAATACATGGTTAGTGTATAATTTTCAAAGATTGCCTTGGAGGTCGTATTGATGTCATATGCTTATTTTTTTGTTTATATCAGGATTATGGAAGCTAACTTGAAGAATATATAGGCTATTTATTTTAGCTGTGATTGTGAATCTTGTTAACTTGTTTGCACAAGTTTTTTTTACGATTATGTATTCTGATTTGGAATGTGATTATATCAATCCAATTGAATTATGTAACAAGTTGAATCCATGGTTCATTCCAGAAGCTGCTATTCATGGCTTTCTTACAACCTTGTTCTTAGTCAATGGCTATTGGTTTCCCTTATTGTTGAACTTGCCATTGTTAGCCTACAATGTAAACAAGTTCTTAAACAGAAACCATTTATTAGATGCAACTGAGATTTTTAGAACCTTATCCAAGCATAAAAAAGAATCTTTTATTAAATTAGGGTTCCATTTGTTGATGTTCTTCTTTTACTTGTTTAGAATGATTATGGCGTTGGTCGCTGATGAAAGTTAAACGATGCGATGTTGCCCCATCTCTTCGAATTTGCGCTATGCAAGTGAATCATGGCACTGCCCATTTCAATATGAATATTTTCATTCATTTGAGATTTCCATACATCGATGTGCTAGATTAACGTATGTTACTGATATTTAAATTTTTAGTCTTTATTTTTTTTCTTTTAATTTTTTTCCTTTTGCCATTATTCTTCCATCTCATACTGCTGCTTCAGACTTGTCATCATTAGTCAAATTCGTTACTGTTCCTATGTATTCTAAATAAATTAACTGTAATCTAAATCTTGTTGTAGTTACCTTCAAAATTGATTAATTCGTCATTTATAAAACTGAGCTTTTGGCAAATCCCATGCAGTGAGTGAGCAAGTTTTGAAAACAGTCTCAATTTTTCATTAACAGAGCTATGAATGTCGTTACACATGTCATTACTATTGCTATGATTTACGCTTCGATTAACACTTTCAAATTTATCACACAACGAATTATTCTTATTGTAGTTATCGACCTCAAGCGAATATTCCTTGCGCAATCGACTGAGATTAGTTCCCACATTGTTATGATCTTCTCTGATCTTATAAATATTTGTTCTATATTCAAGCTTCATTCTCTGTATCTCAGATATTTTCTCAGATATATCTTTAATGCTAAAATGCATATCAGCTAAATGCTCAATATGACTCAAAACGTGAGTTTTAAACTCTTCTTGTATTGTATTTTCATTGACTGCCAGGGACTGAAGCTTTAATGGCTGATAGTTTTTAACCAAATGCTTTAGAACATCATATGTATTGATTTTGAATCTCCTATCTTTCTTTGAATCTATGATAATTCTCTCTATATCTATCGTCATAGGTTTTTGTCTTTCAGAAGACTTCGTCTTCAATAACAGTAGACAATCGATAGCCTTTTCTGTGGGGTATTTTCGCGATGAATTGTTACTACTATCAGTGGAATCTCCTAGAGCTTTCTCATGGTGAAATATTGTCTGTGGGGGCCTCGCATTCTTTCTTATCTTGTAAATTTTATCTTCATGATTACCAGGATTGGCATAGTGTTCAGAGAGATCCTTGGTACTTTTTGACTTTCTTCGTGACCGATTACGGGTCTTTTTTTCAGAAATGGCTGATGCACTTTTTAGTCGCTTGGACGTCAGACCTTTAGAATTGCCAAGAGGGGTCTTTGCTTGTGAGCTTTTGGAAGTCTTACGCGAAACATTTGAGTCAAACTCTTCATATTCCATATTATCATCAAATTCATTATATTCATAATCATTACCAGTCAAATCTTCACTAAAATGAGAAGCATTGCCATTGTCCTTTGAATTTAAATCAGTGTACGCCTTCAGAGCTTCTCCTTGTAGTGACTGGTACCTGCTTGTTGTATATAAATCAGCTTCATTAAGTGATGTTCTAATTTGTGAAGACTTACGCCTATCAGACCTAACCAAAAGCTGTGTATCTTCCTTTTTGATTAACTGGGACTCGAGGCTATTAAGTAAACTTCTTCTTTTTCTATTTTCACTCGTAGAAGATATACTAAAATCTGACGTCTTTACATTTCTTCTGCTATTGTCTAATGTTAGAATTTTGAGATGTCGTTTGATGTATGTTGATTTTCAAAATGCTTACCCAGAACCACGCTTTCTGGCCTCTATTTTGGCCAACCTTTCTAAAGAATTCATAAAGAACTATCTTGTATTCTTTTGTTATGGCCTGCTTTTGATCTATGAAACGCGACAAGAGAGAAAAAGAAACATCTACAGTCAAAATATTCAGCCAAATAATTAATGTTATTATACATGACTCACTACTTACTTATAAAAGTCAGAAGAAATTGATCAGAGTCTAAACTAAGCTCAAGTCCCTCGAAATAGTGATATACTGGCTTACTGTTGAGAAAAGTGTTCTAACAAAATATTTCTCTCGTCAGAGTCGTTACCCCAGTTCTTGACAACAACACAAGAGGCACCAACAACCTTTCTAGCATTACCTTCTCTGTCCAATTGGCAAAGACCGGCCCATTCACCTAATTGCTTAGCATCAGAAACCTTGATCAAAGGAATTTTCTCTTCTGGCTCATTGCATAAAGCTTCGACCAACTTTACAATTGATTCTTCAGTGACAGAGTCACATAAGACACACAACTGTGCCTCTCTTCTAGAGAGAGCCTTAGAAGCTTCTCTTAAGCCTCTAGCTAAACCATCATGGACTAAAGATGTTCTCAATACAACCTTCAAAGCATCTTCAATGGAGATAGCACCACCCTCTTGTTGTTCAATAACAACTTCTTCAACGACTTGTTCTTGCTCAATGTCAGACATTTTTATTAGACTTCTTCGACAGTATATATACCCTGCTCAGTACTAACTTGTGTGAAATAAAGAAGAGAATATATCTTTAAATTTTTCACGGAAGCTTTACTGTCTCGGACAGATTTTGGATGAAGGAAAAAAAAATTTAAAAAAAGGTGTTGTGCCCTAATATGGATTGAGGCACGTGAAAGATATTTTCCGTTGCATAGTTAGATTACATTTGAAAGTCTGAGTTTCATAAGACATAGTTATAGTTATCATATATAATAATAGAGCACTAAAGAAGCAGGATTAAATAGATCACATATCGAATATAAGTCAGAAGAAATAAAATGCTTAGCTGAAAGTACATCAAGTAGTACTAAATATCACAATTCCATTTCGTCGGCCGCAAAAGGTTTATGATCATCGTCGCTGTCCATGATAGCGTTTTCATCATCAGACAGGGCAACGCTTCCATTACGAGCTACTCCAGTCACTCCTGAAGTATTTGCTGTAGATCCTTGATTATAGTCGTCGTCATCATCTTCAAAATCAACATCAAAGAAATCGTCGTTAGAGCCTGTTATTCTTGAAAAAAGTATTTTTGCTTCTCCAACAATACCATCGTATGTGATTTCAGATGATGGCATATTTGAAAATATAATATCCTCTGCATCTGGCAATGTTGCTAGAGAAACATTGCTCGAATCCTTCGGAGAGATAATGTTGGATAAATCAGGCTTAATGTAAGTAGACTGAACATATCCCAATTTGCAAACAATATCCAAGGTTTCCCGTGGAACAAAATTTTGTAAAGATTGGCCCAATTTAAAAGAATTAGTAACAACTGGAGTTCCCTGCTCGCCAATAGCGAACTCTTGGTCCTCTAATACGTCATCCAAATCTGAGGATGACTCACGCAAGATTGAATACTCCATTTTCTTGAATGCGCTCTCCAAATCTATTTTCGCCTTCGCCAAATCCTGTTCCGTAGTATGTGAATACCAAATCGACTGTCCTTTAGGGCACACATCAGATTCTCCATTCTGTATTATTACTTGAACACCTTGCTGATTATCAGTTGGAAGTGAATGAGGAGGGAAAACAACCACAGCAGATGACTCATGTTCTGCGATCCATTCTTTACAATCTTTTCTTACAATCGTAATCAACCTGGTTATATAATAAAGCTTCAACTTTTCAACTAATTCGTTGTACCCTGATTGTAAAAATTTGGGAATCTGGGTAGGAGATAACACGATTTTTTCATTGATCTTAACCACACTTCCATCGTTAAACTTTGCAATCTTCAGCTGAGGATCAAAATCAATCAAGGACGTGTTCAATTTGTATGTTGTACCAGCAACAGCAGCACTTCTGCAAAAGCCTTGAGATATCTCTCCTGCACCACCATATTTCAGGACCATTACAGGGAAGTTACCATAAACGTCGAAGGAGGTCAAAAATCTTTTTATTCTCGCCAAACCTTCGGGGGTTCTTGTAGTTTCTTTAGGGCATAAACCTATTGAGAACACAAGCTCGTTGATCTGCGGAGTGTTCAAATGAAACTGATTAGACAAGAAGTCACGGATCGGTGTTTTAGCATTATCCAAAAGTATTTTCTTTTTATCTGGATTATTATTATCTTGGAGCGTAAATTTGAGAAACTTCATTAAATATCTTTTCGTTATTAACGAAAGAGATTGATCTGTGAATATATGTTCTTTTGTAGTATTGGAAATTTTCTTACTAAAGCTATCATTCTCGAAGACATGAAAGTTGCTCAAACTTTGAAATTCCAAGTATTTGTAGACTCTTGATTTTATTAAGAGAGATAAGAGATCAGACCGTGCAAACATAATCTTAGGACTCAAATCTACGCCATAGTCTTTGCTGTGAAATCTGTTCGTAGCCTTTCCCCCAGGAATGTATATTTGTGCATCCTGGAAGTGCTGGATCTGACCCAGATTAACGTCGACGCACCATTTCTTCAACTGATCTATTGTTAAGGTGGAGGTCAGGTCTCCGTAATAGCTCTTGTTGTCAATATGAAGAGTCTCGACACCTTGCCACGAAAGTGCCGCCGCCAATACACTTTCAGAAAGTCCAGTTCCCATTATTAATACATCACACTGGTCCAATTTTAGACTATGGTCCTGGGGCTTCTCCAATCCTGCTAGATGAGGAATAACCGGTGGTGTGTACGAGACACTAGGTCTTCTTTCAGCCATAGACTTTCTTCTTTCGGTTCTATGTAAAGGGCCCATTAAGATGACGCTTGTACTTCACGACAAACTTATCTAATAATACCTCAATACTTTTAAACGACTATTCAATTTACCACGTCACAATTTAAGTGTCTTTTAAGTCAAGACAGCTTGCCTTTACTTCAAGCTAGTCAAGATGGTATATTCTACCTTGGCTCGAGTTCTGGCAATGAGCTTCAATTTTCTGAGTTCTAAAACTATAAGCTTTTTAAAAAAGACGCCTTTCGAAATGATTTACTTAAGTCAAACACGTAATCACTTCCTAATGTGTTAAGAATTAGTTGTAATATGTAGCTGGTTAATTTGTAAAAGCTGTGGTAACAACTCGACGTGACACCGGACCAGCAAAAAAATTTTTTCGCTTATTAGCTATACTACGACCTCTTGTTCCTATTGTAACCTTTGGACACGTTTTATTTCAGTAGCCTGTAGCCGAAAGAAACCTCAAAGTCAATACTGTCAACTAGAGGGATTCAGAGAAATCACCAGATAGTCTGAATGTCTTTTGAAGGAACTGGAACTAGGTAATGGTATTTTAGTGCCTCACGTGCGTGAGCTTCGATTACTACTTGAGTATGTGAGAACTGAAGACGCCATATTAATGCTAACATACAATTAAAACTTAACTTATTTTTTCATGGAAAAAGGAATCGTAAACCCTAAGGTAGAAACAAAGGGTTCTCTCTTGTTAGCATGGCAGGTAAAAAATAAACATTGTTTAGTAATAGGCGGGGGGGAAGTTGCATTCAGTCGAATAGAGCATATGCTAAGAGCGCAAGCGAAGATAACGGTCATTAGTGGAGCCGATAAGGTGCATCCAGAGATATTGAAACTAGTAGATCGTGGGGTTATCTACAAGTTTGAGCATCGGGATTACTTGAGTTCAGATTTGACCTTGTATGAAAGAAATGATTTTCAGATAGACAATGTGGATTTAATAGCGAAAGAACATTATGACGCTATTGGTCAAGGAGTCAATAACGAAACTTTTGCTATAGTTTGCTGCTGTATAGACGATTATGAATTGTCTTCTAAAATATACTACCAATGTAAATATCTTCGTTTGCCTGTGAATATCGCAGATAAACCATGGTTATGTGATTTTTATTTCGGTAGCATGATCAACATGGATAATCTTCAAATTATGGTCTCTACTAATGGGAAGTCACCGAGATTGCTGAAGTTGATAAAAGATTCAATAGCTAGGCAATTCAAGGATGTGGACTTGAACAAGGCAGTAGAGAATCTAGGATCAATAAGAGCTCGTTTGCGTGAGACCGTGGTAGTCAATGAGGATTTAGTTAGCATCGATAGTCGAATGAATTGGATCAAGGCTCTCACGGACTTTTTTGATTTAAGACAATGGAGCCAATTGGACTTGTCGCTCGAAAAGGTAGATAAAATTGTTAGCTTTTTCCCAGAATATCCTCCAAAAGATTACGATCAGTTCAAATCTACAATTCTCAGCTAAAATCCAATTGCAAATTTTATTCACAATTCTATATTGGTATCTAAATCTTCATGTAAATACTTCTTGTTGCCTCCACCTCCAATGTAAGCGCCGATAGTATGCCCATCTCCCTTTAACTGATACTGATAGCTCATCAACCCTTCCAAGCCAACTGGACCTCTAGCATGTATTTTATTAGTGCTGATTCCCACTTCTGTACCAAATCCATATCTGAATCCATCCGCAAATCTAGTTGAGCAGTTCCAGTATACGCCAGCAGAGTCTATACTTTTCAAAAATTTATCTGCAGACGCTTTATTCTCTGTAATGATACAGTCTGTATGCTTTGAAGAATGTGAGTTGATATGAAGAATCGCGTCTTCAACAGAAGAGACCAATGTAACAGATATATCCAAAGAAAGATACTCCGTATCGAATGAGTCCCGCACAGTGGGTCTAACATACGTTTGATCGAAATTTTGAATCAAAGGAATAATATTAGGAGTTGCATGTACTGTAACATGCTCATCAATTAACGATTTTATGATTGCAACTATTTTCTCATCTTCGATTTTATCATTAATCAAAAGCTGTTCTACTGCATTACAACCAGCTGGATAATTCGTCTTCGATTCGACAATTATCTTTTTTGCCTTCTCCAAATCAAAATCATAATCCAAATAGATTGAGCAAATACCATCAGCATGTCCTAACACAGGTATTTTTGTATTAGACTTAATATTGCGAACTAATTGATTGGATCCTCTCGGGATCACTAAATCGATGTACTTATCCTGCAGCAATAAATCACCAACCTCCTCTCTTGACTCTATAAGCTGAATCGCATTTTCAGGGACTAAAGTATCTCTCTTTAAAATTTTATTTATAACATCACTCATAGCCTTAAACGTCTGGAATGACTCCTTTCCGCCTTTCAAGATAGCTGCGTTACCTGATTTAATAGCCAATGCTGTAATATTAGCAATAACTTCGGGCCGTGATTCGAATATAATTAGTAAGACCCCTATGGGGGTAGTTACTCTGTACAAATTCAAACCTTCGTCTATTTTTCTAGCTAGTGTACATTTACCCACTGGATCAGGCAAATCTGCGACATCTAAAATTCCCTGCAACATAGCATCATATTTTCCATTTTTTGACAAGTCTAATCTTTTAATCAAAGAAGAAGACAACGAATTTTCATTTGCATTGTCCATATCAGTTTTGTTGGCTTGCAAAATTTCTTCTTGACATTCTTTTAATCCATGATAGATCTTTCGTAATGCTTCTGATCTTTGTTCTCCCGACAAAATTTTCAAAGAGGTAAATGCAGCATTTGCATTTCTTGCGATATTCTCCGCCATATCTTTACACCTTGAAGTCTGTGTCTTGTGTTAACTCAATATAGTTTCAGGTCACTTTTTTTCAAATATCTTTTAGTCATAGTCGTATACCAATTTTTCAAATCCTGTATAATATGCCATCTCACCAAAACACAGTACGTTGTTTTGTTAAACGTATCAACTCTAAATATAAGAAAACTTTAACTGAGCCACTCAAAAGGTAGCAAAAAAGTCTTATTAAACAAGGACATCGAGGCAGATTGAATTTGCTGAAAAAGTAAATTTGGCCGTTCTTAGTTCCAAAAGATGTCTTACACGCCATACGATGTTAACGACAAGAACAGATCGAATAATACAGCTAACCCATTTTCAGATTCCCAGAATCTTATAGATCTCGATTTGGATGATGATACGGACTATTACAGACATTCAATTGGTAGGAATAGTGTGGGTGATCATGCCTCTAGTCTGATTCAAAACACCACGCAATATAATCCGTTCGACGATCCATTAATGCTATCAGATGATGATGACGATACTTCAGGAATGAGAGATCAATCTCATAGTAGTATTCGCCCAGTGCCATTGCTTAGTACATCCAATGTGGCAAGTAAACAAAAGAGTGGCTTTTTAAATGGATTAAGGAAAAAGAAAACATCTGACTATCTGGAGATGAGTAGTTCGAACGTTCAAGATGGAAATATCATAGACGATAGGCAATCGGAATTTGATATACGAAGAATGTTTCAGAGAATAAAGATGAAAATCCTTGGATCGGCTAGAGCTCAAAATGATTTCGTACCGTCCAGCGGACCCAGACACATACATATAATGAATCATGCATCAAATTCGGCGTATGGGTATTACGGTAATCACATATCAACAACAAAATATAACTTTGCTACTTTCTTGCCTAAGTTTTTATTTGAGCAGTTCAGTAAGTATGCCAATTTGTTTTTCCTTTTCACTTCAATTATCCAACAGGTTCCCAATGTTACGCCAACCAACAGATACACAACAATTGGGACATTGATCGTTGTTTTACTTGTTTCAGCAATCAAGGAAATAACGGAAGATGTTAAAAGAGCTAATGCAGATAAGCAGTTGAATAACACAAAGGTTCAGGTTTTAGACACAGGCAGCGGATCCTTTTCGTTGAGGAAATGGATTAATGTTAAAGTTGGGGATATTGTAAGAGTAAATAATGGCGAGCCATTCCCAGCAGACTTATTAATAATTAGCTCATCCGAGCCTGAAGGGCTTTGCTATATTGAGACTGCCAACTTAGATGGCGAGACAAATTTGAAAATTAAACAAGCAAAATCTGAAACCTCTTACTTAGTAAATCCAAGGGATATTCTCAGTGACTTGTCGAGCTCAGAAGTTATTTCAGAGCAGCCAAATTCCTCGCTTTATACTTACGAAGGGAATTTAAAAAACTTTGCATCTTCAGGCGATATTCCTTTTTCCCCTGATCAACTTTTGCTTAGAGGTGCGACACTCCGAAACACACAATGGATATATGGGATTGTCATATTTACTGGTCATGAAACTAAGCTAATGCGTAATGCGACAGCAACTCCAATTAAAAGAACAGACGTTGAAAGGATTATCAATTTACAAATCATTGCATTATTCTCAATTTTAATTATATTATCATTTGTGTCCTCGCTAGGTAATGTTATAAAACTTCAAGTTGATAAACGTACATTAGGTTATCTTATGTTGGGAGGAACCAATAAAGTGAAATTGTTTTTCCAAGATATCTTGACCTATTGGATTTTGTTTTCAAATTTGGTACCAATTTCATTGTTCGTGACAGTTGAAATTATCAAGTATTACCAAGCATACATGATCGGAAGCGATCTTGATATGTATCATGAAGAAACAGATACACCAACTGGAGTTAGAACATCATCCTTGGTAGAAGAACTAGGACAAATTGATTATATTTTTAGCGATAAGACAGGTACCTTAACCAGAAATGTCATGGAATTTAAATGTTGCTCTATAGGAGGAAGATGTTACATTGAAGAAATTCCTGAAGAGGGCGGAGCTCAAGTTGTAGATGGCGTAGAAGTCGGTTATCATAGTTTTAAGGACATGTATAATGATTTGCTGGATACTACTCTGCAACAATCTGCCATCATTAACGAATTTTTTACTTTGTTAAGTACTTGTCATACTGTTATTCCCGAAGTTAACGAAGTCGACGGTTCTATAAAATATCAATCTGCATCTCCAGATGAGGGAGCATTAGTGGAGGGAGCTGCTCATTTGGGGTACAAGTTTACCATCAGAAGACCTAAAAGCGTAACAGTGAGGAATACCTTGACAAACTTGGATTTTGAATATGAGTTACTAAATATTTGTGAGTTTAATTCAACCAGAAAGAGAATGTCTGCTATTTTCAGATGCCCTGATGGAATAATAAGATTGTTTTGTAAAGGTGCGGATACTGTGATTATGGAAAGATTATCTGAAGAGCAGTCACAGCCATTTGTTGAATCAACATTACGCCATCTAGAAGAATTCGCAGCTGAAGGTTTGAGGACATTGTGCATTGCTTCAAAAATAGTCTCAGAGGAAGAGTATAAGGCTTGGGCAACACGGCATTATGAGGCTTCGACCTCTTTGCAAAATAGGTCTGATAAATTAGATGAAGTGGCAGATTTAATTGAAGGTGATTTGTTTCTTTTAGGAGCAACAGCAATAGAGGACAAACTACAGGATAACGTTCCAGAGACTATAAGCACGTTGCAAGAAGCAGGAATAAAGATTTGGATACTCACTGGAGATAGGCAGGAAACGGCAATTAATATTGGTATGTCTTGTAAATTATTAAGTGAAGACATGAATCTTTTAATCATCAACGAGGACAATAAAAGAGATACTGAGCTCAATTTAAGAGAAAAGCTAAGTGCTATTCAAAATCATCAGCTTGACGGTGAAGACTTGTCTTTGGAATCTTCTCTTACATTGATAATAGATGGTCACTCCTTGACTTATGCGTTAGAACCTGAATTGGAGGATTTATTTGTTGATTTAGGTTCTCGTTGTAAGTCTGTCATTTGTTGTAGAGTTTCTCCTTTGCAGAAGGCAATGGTCGTGAAAGTTATTAAAAGGAAAAAGAAAGGTTCTCTTTTGCTAGCTATTGGAGATGGTGCTAATGACGTTTCTATGATCCAGGCAGCACATGTTGGCGTTGGTATTAGTGGTATGGAAGGAATGCAAGCAGCACGAAGTGCAGATATATCGATTGGACAATTTAAATATTTGAAAAAGTTACTTCTTGTCCATGGGTCATGGTCATATCATCGTATTTCAAATGCTATTTTGTATTCTTTCTACAAGAATATTGCTCTCTATATGACTCAGTTCTGGTTTGTTTTTTCAAATGCATACTCTGGTCAATCGATTATAGAGTCTTGGACATTAACATTTTACAATGTGTTATTTACAGTATTACCTCCATTTGTATTGGGAGTCTTTGATCAATTTGTCAGTGCTCGATTGTTAGATCGATACCCTCAACTTTATCAATTAGGTCAACAAAAAAAGTTTTTCAACGTTACTATTTTCTGGGGCTGGATTGTTAATGGTTTTTACCACTCAGCTGTAATATTCTTGTGCTCTTTCTTTGTCTATCATCATGGGGATCAATTGGCTAGTGGATTAATAGCTGATAATTGGACTTGGGGCACTGCAGTATTCACCACTTGCACTCTAACTGCTCTTGGAAAGGCTGCTTTAGTTGTCAATTTGTGGACAAAGTTTACCGCGATAGCAATTCCTGGCTCTTTCGCTTTATGGCTAGCTTGGTTCCCAGTTTACTCTATCGTTGCGCCATCAATCAACGTTTCACAGGAGTACCGTGGGGTTTTAAAAACGACGTACCCATCTCTTACTTTCTGGGCAATGATATTTGGTGTCTCTGTATTGTGTCTAATTCGTGACCTAGCATGGAAGTTTTTTAAAAGAAGCTACAGTCCAGAAAGCTATCACTTTGTCCAAGAGATTCAAAAATATAATATTCAAGATTACAGGCCCCGTATGGAGCAATTTCAAAAGGCTATCAGAAAAGTTAGACAAGTTCAGCGTATAAAAAAGCAAAGAGGTTTTGCTTTTTCACAAGTGGACAACCAAGATCAAGAGAAAATTATAAGGTTATATGACACAACTAAAAAAAGGGGCCAATTTGGTGAGTTAAGTGAAGGTTTATGAGTAAATAATACTGACAGAAAGACTACTCAACTGTGAATATTCCGCCAATATATAGTTCTTATCGATTTTGCACGACTTTGACATTTTTTTTTGTCTCTATTTGTAGAGTATCAATAAATCAATTCATCTTCAGCAAACGGATCTTTAATCTCTGAAAAGTTAATCATGAGTGTTTCGCTGAGCACAGCTGATGATAGCAAAGCTAGTAAGGAAGTCTCTCAGACTCCTAAGCTGCTCTCTAATAAGGAGCTCAAAGAAATGAAAAAGAGAGAGAAAGCTGCGAAGCGAGCAGCAGAGAAAGAGAAATTAGGAATCACTCCAGAACAGCAATCTCAAATTGCAAGTCAAAAGATGGATAAGAAGAAACAGCAAACTGCTACAAGTACGAATTTGAAGAAGCAATTGAACCAAAGCTTAATTAAAGATGATAGAGTTAAAGTGCCATCGTTGTTCAGCCATTTAGAAACACGAGAGCAGAGAAATGCATCATCGCCATCGATTTACCATATAATACATCCTGCAGTATTGTCATTGACAATAAAATACTCCACCTATAAGATTGTTGGCTCTGTAGCTAGATTGAAGAATATGTTGAAGGTTTTTAAAATTGTGATTGAAGATTACAAAACGCCTGAAAATACCACATTAACAAGACATTTAACTGGGCATCTATCTAATCAAATAGAATACTTGAAGACAGCTCGGCCTTTATCAATCTCAATGGGTAATGCTATTAGATGGCTAAAGCAAGAAATTTCTCATATATCCATTGACACAACTGAGAGCCAAGCAAAGGCAATCTTGTGTCAAAAGATCGATGATTTCATAAAGGAGAAAATAGAGCTTTCAGAGCAAGTTATCATTGAAAATGCGTCGAAGCATATTACCAATGATTCGACGATCTTAACCTTCGGCCATTCACAGGTCTTAGAAAAGCTTTTTAAGTACTGTGTCCTCAAACAAAAGAAGAATTTTACTTTAATAGTGGTTGATTCCAGACCACTCTTCGAAGGTAAGAAACTATTGAAGAACTTGGTCAAATGCACTGTTCCTGAAGACAGTAACGAGCATGGCATCGAGAATGGTACAACTCATGGAATCAATGCACCTATCACCAAACGATATATCAGGGCGCATTATGTATTAATAAACTCATTGTCTTCTACTTTGTTAGAGGATGTTGATTGCGTTTTTCTAGGAGCTCATGCAATGTTATCAAACGGACGTCTTTATTCACGAGTTGGTACCGGATTGATTGCAATGATGTGTCATACAAGGAATATTCCTGTTTTAACTTGCTGCGAGTCAGTCAAATTCTCTGACAAAGTCCAGTTGGATTCAGTTACTACCAATGAGCTAGCAGATGCTGATGATTTGCTCCAGCTGGTTAGTTCTAAGAAGCCTCCTCAAAAGAAGGCTTTTGCCACAGAACAATTCTTAAAGCAATGCGACGAAGAGAATAAGAAAGGAAAAGATGACGCTAGGATTAAAGGTAAGAACCATCAGAAGAAGGAGGCCTCCACTAATGCTACAAAAATCGAAAGCGATGAAACAATCTTGAAAGATTGGAAAAGTATTCCAAATTTAAACATTTTAAATATAATGTATGACCTCACTCCTCCAGAGTATATCAACAAGGTCGTCACAGAGCTAGGTGCATTGCCACCTTCGTCAGTTCCCGTCATCTTGAGAGAATATAAGAATACATAGCTTGATAGAAAATACATACAGATCTTTACATTTTTATGTGTCACATGACTACCAAGACATGAATTTGAACCAATTTTCTAGCGTTGATAATGCCTTTGCCACTTGATACAGTTCTTACATGGTGGCAAATTTAAGTATTTTTATCTTCTAGATTATCTTTACGCTACACTTGTATTCAAAGTTTAATGGAAAGAACTTACTTGGTACAATGGCTGAAAATGAATTGGCTTTGATCAACAAAGTGGAACTTAGAATAGCGTTAGCGGCAGATGATAAGCAACTCGAAAAATCATTGCACCTCTATTTGGCGCCAATTATTAATAAGTTGAGTAGTCCGCATGCCAGTGTAAGAAATGCTGTACTCAAAGTGCTTGAAAATTTGTCCCCCAGAATAGCTGCAGCTAGAGAGATCAAACTACCTGTTGAGGCTTTGCTTAATCAGGTGAAAGATCCTAAGGCAATTGATGATTCTAGTGTTTCGACAATGAAAATATACTCTTTGATATTTATGGCTCGAGGAATTGAAAGGATGTCTGACGATGAAAAGATTACACTAATACCCGAAATTATTGAACACATCAGCAATTACCCTTCCAAGATCTCAGCACGAATGTTTGGTATCTTATGCAACTTACTCAAGTATTGGAAAGATTCCGATCGTGGGGCTCAAGATTGTCGTGACTTTCTTCGCTTCGATCTGAACGTTGATGATGAGGCATTTTTATCGAATTGTATAGCAAAATTTTTGTTGTTGCAATCAACGGTCTTTAATAGTGAGGGTGCTCAACCTGGTTTGAGTGCTGACGACGTCGCTTTCTACACGAAAGATTCGGGAGTGACATTTGCTTCATTTCAAGATATTACCCATATAAAGCTTAGATTGTTCGCCTTCTTGAAGACTGCTTTTAAGGATGAGTTTTCTGTACTCCCAATATTAATAGCATCTACAGATGGCTCTTCAACGTTGAAGGATTCAAGTGAAATTTGGTTTCGAAAATTGAAATTGGATTTGGAAGATCCTAAGTTGATATCAAGGCTTATTGATTTATATGTTGGCGTAAATGGAATACCACCTGTAAAATCTACTTTACAGGAAAAAATATTGATATTTTTGTGTAAAAGTAAGCTAGCAACAAGAAATCCAATGTTGTCACAAATCACTGACATAGGATTGTCATCAGATTATTCCAAGCTAAGGCAAACGAGTGTTCACTTCATTAAATGGGTTAATCAAAACAACAATAATAATAATTTTGGGGATGTATCCAAGAAAATGCTTGATAAATTTAATAGAGATGTGATTATGAGGTTAAAGGAATCTATCATGAGTGAAGGTTGGCCGCGTATGGACAGATCTATAATGAACCGACAAAATCTTGCGAGCCAAAGGCAACTAAAGTATGAAGCAATTGGAAATGTTCTTAGGTCCAACCCCGATTTGTTTGTTGATGACTTTTCCTATTTGCAGTTTTTGTTTGATGCTCTTGAGTCTGAAGAATCAGATTTTAAGGGGACCATACAAGATGTTTTGTCAAGCTTAGTTGCACACTTGCCAAAAATGACTAAGAATTCAAAAAGTTTGTTGAAAGTTTTAGGAAGAAATTATTTGAGCGGTAATAGGGAGGAAATGAATCATAACATACAGTCTTGCAGATACGTTATTTTGAAGTATATAAATGCTGCTTTTCCTTTTCATGACCCTGAGGCTAGATACTTATGTATTTTAGGAACGTTTAATGGCAATACTTCAGATACGATTGAGGAAGCGAAACGAGGTTTACACCCATATTGGTTTAATATTTTTCAATCATCAAATTCACTTGACTTTAAGCCAACTTCAGACTTGTTGGGCCAAAACTCTTCTGTCAAATTTCCACAATTTAAGGAGATTGTGAGAATCTTATATGATCAGCTCATTGCAATTCAAAGCAAGGATGAAACAATATTGAAAGTTTTGGGAGAAGCAATAAACTTTACTTTGCAAACGCTAGTAATGCATGCAGTATCAAAGAAGAAAACAGTGATTGTTTCCGACATGGATTGGTCGATAAGATTAGAAAGAGCGATAGAAGTTGATGATGCCGTAAGGGAGTTATTAGTCGATGAAATAAAACTTGTGTTTAGTGAGGGTATCTCAGCTGATGAAATGAATAAAAATTGTTATATTACGTATTTATTGATAATCTTGGATGCATTAGTTGGACAATACGATAACAGTAAGGGAATTGCACTTAACATTACTTATGGATCTATTTTCTTACGCTTAATTTCGCTTTCTCCATCTGCAGCTGTTGGTAATCTATGCTCAAAATTGGATAACCTTCTCGCTTGCCTATCTGAGAAGATCTCTAATGACTTATCTTTATCTCAAATCAGTCAAGCCATTGGGATAATAGGTAGTCATCCTGATAATCCAGACGACGAAGTGCGTAGGGTTTTAGATAGTTTACTTGTTGAGAGATCACGATCAAGCACATTAAAGCATTCATTCCTACCTGCAGCTTACTTGATTTCGAGATTGGCATTTAGAGGACGGCACAGAATCTTGGAGCAAAAGCACCTTGAACAATATTGCGGGAGACTATTACAGTGTCTTTCGGATAATAGCACTTTTGTATTAGCATTGGAATGCGTGTCTGAATTATCCATATTTGGCGTCCTAGGACCTCGAATTGACCCTAGTTTTAATGAATTTGTTTGCCAATTTGCTGACTCCATTTCTACAAAAGTTAAAAAATGCGACGAAAGGTCCGTTTTGACCTTGTCATATCTCACTTTAGCTTTAACGAATGAGAATAAAGAAGCTAAATTCGAAAAGTATTTGAAATTGATATATGATACACATGTTTCGAAGCAAGTTGAATTCACTTTTTCCAGCGGTGAGGCCCTTCTGGTAATCGCTGCCGGGTGGGACTCCACGTTTATGAAACGGAAAATTGATATTCTTTACGAAAATAACGAACTTATTCCTAAGGATACTTCAAAACTCTCTACCGTGCTAGATATGGTTTTAGAATCTTGCAGAAATACGAAACCTTCTTTGAGGAAAGCAGCTTGTATCTGGTTGTTATCCTTAGTCCAGTACTGTGGACATTTGGAACCTGTAAAGAAGGTGGCGCCCCAAATTCATGTGACTTTCATGAAGTTTTTGGCACACAGCGATGATCTTGTCCAGGAATCTGCATCGAGGGGCCTCAGTCTTGTATATGAAATGGGAGATAGTGACTTGAAAGATACATTGGTGCATAGTTTGTTGACCTCCTTCACAAACTCAAACACTCTGAATTCATTGTTAGCAGGCTCTGTTGATCGTGATACTGAATTATTTGAGCCTGATCTACTCAAGACAAATGATGGATCCGTTTCGACGTATAAGGATGTGTTAAATTTGGCTTCGGACGTTGGTGATCCCAGCTTGGTTTATAAATTTATGTCATTGGCAAAGTCTTCTGCATTATGGTCATCAAGAAAAGGAATGGCATTTGGGTTAGGGACAATTTTGTCTAAAACTTCCTTGGACGATCTCTTAGCTTCTAAGAAACATCTTTCGGAACGATTAATCCCTAGGCTATACCGCTACAGGTTTGATCCTAATACTTCAGTTTCACAGTCAATGAACGACATTTGGAATTCGATTATTAAAGATACGTCAAAAACTGTTAATGATAACTTTTTGATAATCTTGAATGAATTACTTCGTGGCATAGGAAATAGAGAATGGAGAGTTCGTCAAGCTAGTACCTCAGCTCTTGCAGATTTATTGCAAATTGTCTCACTTGAGGATCAAGAATTTGACTTGCAACATATTTGGAATATGTGCTTTAGAGCTATGGATGATATCAAGGAGAGTGTCAGAAAAGAGGGCAATAAACTTGCCAAAGTTTTGGCTACAAATTTCATTAGAATAGTTGATGTTAAAGACGGCAAACAATCTTCCAAAGAAAAATCAATAAATTTGTTGAAAACTCTACTCCCTTTTCTTTTAGGTACAAATGGTTTGCAAAGCGACTCAGAAGATGTTCGGAGTTTTGCGTTGGATACGATTTTGAAATTATGTAAAGTTAACAACCAAGTAGTGAAACCTGTTGTCCCTGAATTGCTTGAAAATTTCATTAGCTTGATGTCAAGCTTAGAACCCGAGATTGTCAATTATTTAGTTTTGAATGCGGATAAATACAAAATGAAGGAGAATGATATTGATGCTAAGAGACTACAAAGTCTTGGTGCATCACCATTGATGGACGCGATTGACAAGTTATTAGATTTAGTAGACGAGACAAACATCGCAGCATTGATGTCAAGCTTACAAGCTGCGATTAAAAAGTCGGTAGGGTTGCCTTCCAAGGCTTGTGGGTCAAGGGTCATAGTGAGCTTGGTTTCCAAGCGTCCAACCTTAATTACGCCTTATGGTGATATGCTATTGAAATTATGTGTTCTGCAATTAAAAGATCGAAACGAAACAATTTCCTCTTCGTATGGACTGGCGATTGGATTCGTATGTCGATTGGCGTCCTTAAAATCGATATCAGAGCTATCATCGAAGATTGATGATTTTTATTTCAAGAGTGAGGATGCAAGAGGAAGAGAAATATCAGCGCTTGTAAGCGAAAGTATTTCAAAACACAGCGGTGAAAGGTTCGCCTCTGTAGCTTCCAGCTTCTTACCACTTTCATTCATTGGAAAAAATGACAGTAATATGTTAGTGAAATCATGCTTTGAAAGGGAATGGAATGAAAATACGAGTGGAAGTGATAGCTCTGTGAGGCTATATTTGAACGAGATCATTGTGTTTTACGAAAAGTACTTGTCTTCGAATAAGTTTGACATAAGGCAAACTTTAGGAAAGTCTATTTCAAACTTATGTGATCTGATTACGGATTTTGATCTAATTTCTGAAAGTAATGCGAAAGAATTAATGGAGTTATTGATTGTATCATGTAAGGGTAAATCTTGGGTAGGGAAAGAGCTAATTTTGGAGTCTCTAGTTTCATTCTCTAAGAAGTCAAAGAGGTTGTTAAGAAACAATATGGGGCTTTTGGAGAAGATAAATAATACCGTCGTTATAGAAGCTAACAGAAAAAACAAGAGGTACCAAAAAAGAGCAGCAAAAATATTGGGAAACTTCATTAATACGTATTCCATTCCTGACCTGATTGATGCCTATGTCAAAATTATGGATCACTTGGTTAGTGATCAATATTTAGACGATGACTCGGATGATGATGATATGGTTATTGATTCTCACTACGACTTAAATCCTAAGCTGTTAGTAAGACTAGAAGAAGAAAGATTGGATTACCTTAATAATATGGTGGAAAGCTTTCCAGTTTACGAAAAGGAAGGTGCAAAAGTTTATAGTGGAGGTCTATTGGCATTGATATTACACAAGACTTTGGAAATCTTTAATTCATCAAGAATAGAAGTAACATGGAGATCGAAAATAACTGTCTGTGATGATTTAGTTCAGCTCATTTCGAAAATGAATGAGGTTTCGACAGTTTCAAGAGATGAAGCATATGTACTGCTTGTTTACAAGAATTGGGAGTGCTTGAGCAATCACTGTTCTATGCCTTCTGACATCGAAAATGTCAAGATAAGTTTCATAAGGCTTTCGCATGAAGTTATTCTATTATTAGAAGACACGCACCATCTTTCGCAATCAGAAGTTATTAAAGGAAAGCTTTGCAGCTTGAAACAACAAAATGTGTCCAACGTTGTCCAAACTGAGATAAAGAACGTACTACAGAAGTTTAATTAGATAATTGTATCACATTATCATATAGAAATGTAACAATCTTATACCATAACTGTCTCTCGAAGATCAATCTCAATGCTAGAGTCGTGCATGTGAATTTTGTATAAAGAAAACTCGCTAGATTGAAGATTTTTGAGATACGCATTAAATAGCATTAGTAATCTGGTATAATGTATTTTTGAATAGAAAGATGTTTTGCACATTAAAAGCTTATACTTGGAATTAGTACGGAAAATTAGGATGATCCCTTAAGATATGGATAGGAAGGTTCCAGAAAAAGCTGAAGTCTTTCGAGTAATTTACATGATATGGGGTTTTCTTCTCAAACAATGGTTTTTTTTAATCTTGGGGGTTTTCATTGGACTCGCATATCGCTTTCCAGAATTTGCAAAAGAGGGTGGAACAATAAAAGCACAGTACAGTATTGGATATGGCGCAGTATCAGTGATATTCTTGATCAGTGGTCTCACAATGCCTTCGAAAGATTTATTTGACAACATTTTACACTGGAGAGCACATTGCACCCTCCTTTCTATGTCCTTTCTCATTACTAGTTCCATAATCTATGGAATAGCATGCGGAATCAAAGCTTCGAATAACGACAACATAAGCGACTGGGCATTGGTTGGTATGATAGTGACTTTTTGCTGTCCAGTTACAGTGTCATCAAATATTGTTATGACAAAACAGGCTGATGGGAATGAGGCCTTGACATTATGCGAGGTCTTTTTAGGAAACGTCATCGGTGCCTTTGTAACTCAAGCATTGGTTCAGATGTATATGAGGGGAGAATGGGATTTTGGAAACCCGACTCACCAAGAAGACGGAAATAGTAATGTCGAAGAAATCTACCGACAAGTGATGAAGCAGCTTGGTTTGTCTCTTTTCATTCCTTTGTTTGTTGGCCAGGTGGTTCAAAATATCTTCCCTAAATTTGTTGGGAAAATCGTGTCACTGTTCAAGCTTGGGAAAGTGGGTTCCTTCATGTTGTTACTAATTATGTATCAATCATTTTCAACAGCATTTGCTCAAAATGCGTTCGAGGAAGTTACTCATGCTACCGTTATATTTATTGTGTTTTTCAATATTGGCATTTATTTATTTTTTACAGCTCTATGTTATGCATACTCAAGGCCAATTTTCATCAAAGGAGCATTTGGAATAGCACCTGATGAGAACTCTACAAGGGTGTATAGGTTAGGATATCGTTATATGAGAAAGTTTTATTATAACAAAAGAGACACAGTTGCGATCATGCTCTGTGGAGCAACAAAGACGGGTGGTTTAGGAGTATCTTTAATTTCTTCTCAATATGGATCGGATAACCCGAAGTTGGGTATGCTTCTAATGCCCCTCGTTTTGTTCTCGGTTGAACAGGTGATTACAGCTCAGGTTTTAGTCAGCTTTATGAGGAAATGGATACACCTGGATGATCCCAAATTTGATGAAGAAGCGTCTACGGATGAAGCTGAATCAAAAAATGAAGATATTGAGGAATATGCACCTGCAAATTCAGATTCGAAGGAAAGTCTGACTGGGAGTCAAGATTCAGCTGCCATCGACAAGACAGGCAATATATTCCGTCTGAATTCTTCTTCTTCAGAGCCCATGACAACTCTACCAAACCAGCATTCATAATGTGCTAATTTAATATATACTAATTCTTCTATGTGATGTTTCTTTGTGCTTGCACTATGTATTTGGGACGTATACTGGCTGCGAAATTTAATGCTCAAACATATTCTTGTACTAGGCCTCTTTCGGGAGTACTGCACATACTTTCTAGCTATCCTGTCTCCAGGTTAAAGGTTTCAGGAGGAGACACTGGAGACGCTGAAGATAGTACTTTAGTCTTACCGTAAATGTTTTAAAAGATATTTGCTCATAATCTCTTCAGATTAGCCCGAACGTAACATGTCTTACTAGCAAAACTCATGTGTGATAACTGCTCTATCTTGAATCTTACTTTAAGATACTGATATCTTACTCAAGTATATGTCATTGAAGAAAAGCTTTCCAACTTGAAACAGTATAGATCTCGTCGTTCTTCGAATACATACAAATAAGCTGCTACAGAAAAAAATTAATTAGGCTAACTGTATCACATTACCATCTACACATATTATAATATTATATCATAACTGCCTATCAACAGCCACCTCTCAATCTTAAGACCAAATGTAAGGTGGATTCCTTTTGAATGTTGTAATCAGATAATGTTCTACCATCTTCTAATTGCTTACCAGCAAAAATTAATCTTTGTTGATCTGGTGGAATACCCTCTTTGTCTTGAATCTTACTCTTGACGTTGTCAATAGTATCAGATGATTCTACCTCTAAGGTGATAGTTTTACCAGTCAATGTTTTGACGAAGATTTGCATACCACCTCTCAATCTTAAGACCAAGTGTAAAGTGGATTCCTTTTGAATGTTGTAATCAGATAATGTCCTACCATCTTCTAATTGCTTACCAGCAAAAATTAATCTTTGTTGATCTGGTGGAATACCCTCTTTGTCTTGAATCTTACTCTTGACGTTATCAATAGTATCAGAGGACTCTACCTCTAAGGTGATAGTCTTACCAGTTAAGGTCTTGACAAAGATTTGCATACCACCTCTCAATCTTAAGACCAAGTGTAAGGTGGATTCCTTTTGAATGTTGTAATCGGACAATGTTCTACCATCTTCCAA